>NC_057806.1:608122902-608347203 GCF_018294505.1 Triticum aestivum | reverse complement strand
TACTACGAGTGCGCTTCGTCCTTTGGTGTTGCGGCCGTTGCGTGGGAGCGATTCTGGTCTCATGATCGTTTGTCTTGGGAGAGGCGCGAGATTACTGCCGTTACTAGAGTCCCTCAGGATGTTTGCTTCTAGGTACAATACTAGCTGCTTGTATTATTGGGAGATTTCCATATTCTGAAGTAAGTCCATGCCGTAGCAGTAATGCCAAACTATGGTAATGTTCCTGCTGGCCAGGCTGCAGCGTATATGGCCCTCTGCAGATTATAATTGGATAATACTAATAGTTATGTGTTTGAGAGGTGAATTGATCCCAACACTGATGTGCTCATCACTTCAACCTAAGAACACACATTCAATAGATTGAGGAGTCTGTTTGGTGTGTTGGGTGGGGGAGGGGGGCAAGAAGAACATAGCAAACGTAACGAAACAAACGAAGTGCTGAACAATCACGAGAACAACCAAAAAGACACTTGAGAGAAATTACACCACGCAGATGGCTGAATCTTGATGAGATAGGTGGAAGTAGAGCAACGTCAACCCATAAGTAACGCGGAAGAGAGCCGGTGATCATCAACGCATGAACCGCCTCAAGAAGGTGACGATGCTTGCGCTCATCAACACCATAATTTGAACACGTGGACAAGAGAACTGAACAAGTGTGCCCTACTCAGCAAAGAATCCACGCAGCAAATGAGAGATATACTCACGAGCAGAATCTGCACGGAAGACATGGGCATGAGTGGAAAACTGAGTATGAACCATGGTGGAAAACTTCTTAGGGCGAGTGCTTTTGCTGGCTTTTTGGGCTTCCAGAATAAGCTGCCCCCTACCCAACTTATTCTAGAAACCCAATCAAATTTATTTTTAGAAGCCTATAAAAACCCAACCAAATTTATTTTGTTGGGTTTCTAGAATAAGCTAGGTAGGGCGCAACTTATTCCAGCTATTTCTAGAAGCCACCAAAAGAACTCTGTGTCAAGAGAAATGATCTATGGAGAATATAGTAGTGATGGCCTCCTTTCGAGGCAAAGGGAGCTGGACCCCAAACATCAGAGTGAACAAGATGGAAAGGACGTTGAGACACCGTCTCGCTATGAGGATAAAGTAATTGAACTTGTTTACCAAGCCGACAAACCTGATGGTCTAAAAACACGATGCTAAAGACAGATCCAAGAAGACCATGTCGAACTAGGGATGAGGGACGAGAGCCACACAAGTGACCGAGACGATGATGCCACAAAGAGCCGGTAGTCAAGGTAAAAGGGGTGAAGAGATTGATGGCGGTGGCAGAGGGAAGGTGAAGCCTGTCAAGCTCCTGGAGGCCTTAGGAGTTACAATGCCGAGGGCAAGCACCAAGTAGAGCACCCGTGTGACTGATCCTAATCCGAACAAGAGTCAAAGTCGAGATTGACTACAACCAGAGTCGACAATCTGATCACTTGAAATGAGCTACATGGTAAGTCAAGAAACTTGAGCAAAAGGAGCATGAAAAGAAAAGGTGCTAAGATTGTCTCGATGATCGATTGGGAGGGGAGTACCATCAGTAGTAAGAACATGAATAGGAGAATCTAGAGGTTTGAATGGAGGACAAACTAGAAGAATCATGAGTCATATGAAAAGATGCTACACAATCAAGGATCGATGGAAAATTTAGCTCTGACTTCGTAAAAAGTGGTATCAATATTGAAAGAATCAACAACAAAACTGTTGATGGAGAACTAAAAGAAGCATCTAGCAGACACTGAAATCTCGTAATCCCCAGCGTAGTCAGGGGTTCAACTGAAGCAGTAGGTAGGTGTCGAAGTCGTGCAATCTCCAGCGTGGTGAAGGACACCGCTGAAGTGGCCGACGTCGAATCACCAGAAGAGAAGTGCCCACCACCACCTGTGTAAGCCGCTAGAGGAAGCGATGTAGCACGACAAGCACCAAGCACGAAGGGAAGGCGCATGTCCGATGTAGTCGATGGAGTGATGTGCACCAACACTACTGATGAAAGCCGCGAGGGGAGTTTGTGTAGAGCGACCATCACCGTCAACAGAGGTCGCGAGAGGCGACACTATGGAGCCACCACCATAGCCTGCGGAAGGCACTGGGTGGGAGCAACGTCATAGGTGGAGGAGCATCAAGCATCGATGGACGACACATGTGTGAGATGGGGTTAGTGTAGGGTAAGCTTGAGAAACTATGTCCAATGAAGTCAACACACCTGTTTTTTGTTCCTTTACTCTTCTACAAAATTAGGTCCGTCTTACAAAACAAGGGAGCAAAAGAGCAAGGAAGAGCAGCGAATAGGGTACACGAGGTAGGGGCAAAGCCAGTCAGCAGGATGGGCTGCCGGGTCTGAGGTCTAGTGGCGAAGTCTGTCATTGAGGTCCTGCGTGTAGCAAGAGGGAGCTGATACCGTGACCTGCAACAAAGGACGTCTCGAAGATTGCGGTTGGAGCCAACTAGTTTGAGTTTGCGACAATGCGTGGCCTCTTGTAGTGGTAGGGCGCCGGCCTCTCGGAGATGGCGGCGAGGCGTTGACCTTCTATACATGGCGATGAGGCGCGACCTCTTGAAGATGTAGGCTAGATAGCCTACGGTGCGAGCACGACGGAGGTGGCCACAAGGGGCGAGCCTGATGGAGGCGGAGGTAAGGAGATCGGAAGGGCATGATGAGAGGGGCGACATGTGGGAATTTATTGGGGCGCGAGAGGCCCGGACAAGGAAGGTTTTTATCCTGATCTAGAGGCAGCGGAGCGATGACGATAGTCGTCGGGATAGACACCGACGCGGGTCAGGGAGGTGTGGTTGCACATGAGCGTACTAGCCTGAGAAAAATTGATCAAAAACTTGGGATCGATTTGAAGAGGAACGCGAGTTGTGTGTGAGGAAGAAATCCTAGGCTCTAATACCATGTTAGGAATATGCAACTTGTATTCCTAGTTGGACATAGACTAGAAGTACATGTGTGTTGCAATATGCAGAAAGCCCCTTGTATAATGGAAAAAATACAAAGGGTACACAACTATAATATATTACTCCAACATGTTGAACACTTTGGCACTGTGTTCCTTCCAAATGGTCTAGAATGCGAGCAACACTACTGACTCGAGTTCGTAGTGCACCGAAGGTGGCATTGTCGCCCGATGGCTAATCCACTAGTTGGAAAGGGAAACGCCGCTCCTTGGGGGCATTGGTGATGCTGAAGAGGCGAACACCAATTCTAGATTGATGTCGAGAAGGAACAACTGGTGAACATGTGTTGAGAAGTCTTTGGGGCACTTAAGCAGATGGTGTAGGCGACGTGGATGTCCATACAGTGGCGATGACGATGGTAAGTAGACCATAAAAGGTACCTCAAGATATCTGCCAACCGCGTTGTTGCAACCGCAATCCAAAGCCGAGCTTCATCATCGTGTCGTTGTCTCTATAAATTGTCGATCGTTGATGACCCAAGCGTTGTGTTCCTTCTAGATTGTCTAGATTGTGAGCAACAATGCTGGCTTGAGATCCTGGCGCACCAAAGATGGACTGGTTGCTCGACAACCAATCCACTAGTCGGAACGGGAAATGTCGGCCCCTGGTTGGGAGGGCAAGAGTGACACCAAAGAGGCGAGCAACGATTGCTAGATTGCTGCTGAGGAGCAACTGATGAACATGTGTTTGGCAGTCTCAGGGGCACTAGAGTAGAGGGGACATGCGACATGGTTGACAAGACCATGCTAATGATGACAGTCGATGGACCACAAACATTTGTGGGGAGTGAGCCACATGTGGATCTTGCATTTGATGGATGCCCACGCTTTCCACAACACTTTGTTGTGGGGGACGAGCTGGAGCCCATGAAGAACACACAATACGCGAAGTACTTGACGATGTATGTTTGCTTCCAAACTGGGTGATCTTCCTCCTCCTTGAGTACCAATATTGATTGGAGAGCCCACGTGCGAGGCTTGTTGGGCGGTGCTGATTAAGGTTAAGGCTCTCTTCAGTCGTCCTGCTTTTTACATCGCCATGCAGGTGGCTTAGGCAATGCAAAGGACGTCAAATTCATACCACTTATTATTACACTTTTACAACAGAGTTTAAGTGTTTGGGGGATTGGAATCACAACCATGCATGGGGCTCCTTGGCTCTTTAGGCACCATGCTATGGTAATTGAGGAGTATACTGGAATATGTCACCGTTATAACTCCGCATGTGTTTGGGCTCGGATCATGGGTCGATCGGACTTGAGAAGACGAGAAGACGAGCAATGGCTTCCAAGACAAGAGAAGACGAGAAGTGTTAGATGTGGAGCTTGGGCTAAATGGCGTTGAATATGAAAGTTTGTTTGAGTGCACGTCAAGGATAAATTGGAGAAGCCCCCTTTGAGGTTGTTAGGGAATGTTGAGCTAGGTAAACTGCCCAATTGTTCCCGGTGCTATATGAGAAGATGTTGCATTTTTGCGCAAATTATGATAAAATGTTATAGAACAATGCATGGATGGGGTTCATGATCCAAAGAAGTTTCAGTTTAGCGATTTTATGATGATGAGTCCATTGCTCAACCTCGTGGTAGCACTACTTGTGGAAGATGTGGCTGGGTAGTAGAGGCCAAGGTGGTCGTGGAGGGCAAGTTGGGGCATGCCTCGACCCGATGTATAAGGAGAAATATTATTTTCACCCTACGAATGGAAATACCGGTACATGCAATGTCAATGCAAACAATGTGAATGCAAACGGAGTGATTGCAGGCAACCATGCATCGGCCAAGGACCCTCCCTTGGCGCCAGGGGGAAGGAAAGTGCCAGGTCTTACAAAATACCATGAGGGGAAAACTGGGGCGAGCAACTCAGCTCAGGGCACCTCTTTGCAAGTTCAAGCGAAGAAATGGTAGAGGATGGCGGGTGTCCCGTCCAGATAGTGTTTTCATCGCTTCCATGTACCTCCCTTATACTCTCGTTTCCCGCTAATCTGGCTTGTCGTCCTTGCCTTGTTTGCGGGTTGTGTGACACGTACTTGATTCCGCATTCCACGTTCCCTTGTTGGGCGTCCCTGGCCTTGGCGACAGGTAGTGGCGTGCTCTTGGGCACTCTGCGTCCTTGCGTAAGACGGAGACGGTGCCGACTGCCCGTGCTCTTGCTCCACCGTTGGTGGTACTTGAGCTAGCAGCTATGGCGACAACCTGCATGGGAGCACGGGATGTAGGAACAAGGCAGCGCACAAAACAACTTGTAGACAGGAAAAGGATTCCCAATTGGACTAGCGGGTAGCGGAGAGTACGCGGGGGGTGTGGGGGAAGGGGTGAAAAAACTGTTGGGAGCGGATTGCCTTCGCCGTCAGCCGCCTTGTTGGACCCAGAGCTGAGGGGCAAGGGGATGACGATAGGGGAAGCAAGGAAGAGGGAAGACATAAGAGGGTTCTGGGAGGAGAGAGGCATCATCCACCACCCTACGCATGTGCGTCAGCCGTGGCAGTGGGTGGATCTGGTGTCTACACGCGAATCTACTACTCGGGTTGGCATGACGTGGTTGTTGTGGAGTGAGGTGGAAGAACTATTGTGCCGAGTGGGTTTGTTTGGTTGTCGGCAGTTGGGCATTTCTGCTGTGTGGCTCGCGTGCGAGTGAAATCATTAGAGCGGCAATATTGGATTTGGGGGAGTGTGTTTAGTGCAATTGTCGCATGTGCTGTGCTATAGATGAGGCTGTGATGCTTGTGTGGTTTTTGTGCTACTTTTCCTTGTAAATTGGCCTGCTTTGTTTGGTTTTCGATCCAATTTCCCTTATAAACCGAAGCACCCAAATCCTCAAGCTCATGGTGGATCAACAACACCGAGTTTGGAGAGATAGAAGTTGTGTGGTGCTCTAGTCTGGGCCTTCGTTAATAAATCGGTCAACATCGGAAGGCACATACTGAAGAGCAATAATTTGATCTTGCACACTGGAGCACACCAAGGAAGCATCAACACCAATATACTTGGTGAGCTCATGCTTCAAAAGGCCGCACACGATACTGATAGCACTTATACTATCTGATAAGAGAGTAGTAGGTGTAGTGATTGAAACACAAAATCCTCGAGCAGCCATCAAAGCCAAGTCACATCTACTGTAAAAATAGCAGTACCTCGCAACTTAGCCTCTACATTCGAACAAGAAAGTGTAGTATGTTTCTTCATCTTCCAGACAATGAGAAACCACCAAGAAAAACATTAAGTGGAAAGGGGTGACGAATTTGAGCGTGGGAAGAAGAGACGGCGAGAGAGTCTCATGAAGATCCATGCAATGAGAAAACCACGAAAACATAGTAAGCAGAAAGGGATCAATGAATGGGAAGAAGAGACCGCGAGAGTCCCATGAAGATATCGTAGAACACATATGTGGTGACTAGTGGATTGAAGTGGGAGGAGAGAAAAACTGACTGGATGTGGTGACTATGAACGGGATATGAAATGTGCGGACGAGTGATTTAAATACACAAGATTCCCAACAAGATGACGGTAGATGGGGCTAGGAGGGGAGGTTGCCGTTACTGTTGACGAAGCTCTGAGGAGGTGGCGCACGACTTGGTGTTCAAAATGGTTTCCTTCACAGTCAGACTTTAGACTAGGGCTTTTTACAGTGTGAATGTGGTCGCGCTAGAGGTCTACCATCTCTTGGAACGCTGCTGCTTTGAAGACTGACTTAAGAGCCCTGGAGTTGATCGTGTTGGAATTGGTCTTCGGGCTTTGTACTCGGTACAACCGGTCGAAGATTGCATGCTAGGAGTGCCACTCGCTCTCATTTTAGAAGAAAAAGTCATCTTGTCACGCGGTAGAAATTCCCATATTCACATGGGCTTCTTTGACGCACCTCGGCGTCCATTCTCCATAAATTTGTGGTATCCTTCAATTCTGTTCCTCCCGGGCTAGCAAATCCGATGTCTAAGCGCCGGCGAAGCTGCCATCTTGATGAGGCTGGTAATTGAACCTTGCAGTTGCTTTGCCGCTATTTGCCACCAGTTCTTCAACTTCTTGTGCCGCTCACACCGGCATGCCTCAACTCCCCCACAATTTTCACCTCCTTTTCCTTGCCGTTACCAAAGCCGGATGGATGAAGTGGCGCCAAGCTTCTGGCATTCTCTGTGACAAGAGGGTGCCACAAAAGCTAAAAGGCAAGTTCTACAGGACGGCGGTTCGACCCGCAATGTTGTATGGCGCTGAGTGTTGGCCGACTAAAAGGCGACATGTTCAACAGTTAGGTGTGGTGAAGATGCGTGTGTTGAGATGGATGTGTGGCCACACGAGGAAGGATCGAGTCCGGAATGATGATATACGGGATAGAGTTGGGGTAGCACCAATTGAAGAGAAGCTTGTCCAACATCGTCTGTGATGGTTTGGGCATATTCAGCGCAGGCCTCCGGAAGCTCCAGTGCATAGCGGACGGCTAAAGCGTGCGGAGAATGTCAAGAGAGGTCGGGGTAGACCGAATTTGACATGGGAGGAGTTCGTTAAGAGAGACCTGAAGGATTGGAGTATCACCAAAGAATTAGTTATGGACAGGGGTGCGTGGAAGCTTGCTATCCATGTGCCAGAGCCATGAGTTGGTCGCGAGATCTTATGGGTTTCACCTCTAGCCTACCCCAATTTGTTTGGGACTAAAGGCTTTGTTGTTGTTGTTCCTTGCTGTTACCTCCATTTATTTTTCACCCTGCCCCAATTTACTGGTTTTATGTTAATCTCTCTCATTCCCGATTCTTCTTCTTGGCTTATGTATGCTCTCACTTTCCTCCCTCCCCTACAACTCCAGTTTTGAGATTTTGCTCAACAACTTCCTTCTGATCACTAATCTCTGGTTTTGGTCAGAATTTGTTGATTGTATGTGCCCTTTTGTTCTGCTAGAGAATTGAATTTGTATGCTCGGTTTTATTGTGTTATGCAAGGTGCTTCTATCAAGTTAAATGGATGCACTGATATGTTGGTGCTTCCACAATGTAGATTTAGACAATGTAGAAGTTATTCACATGTTCTTTCCAGCTGTATCTGCATAGGTAGCCATCTTGTAGAATTTGGTATACATTCCACTCTTGTTCTTTTCCGAACATAATTCATATATAGAAAACCAATATTGTCAGCTACGTGCCCTGAATAATCCCCTATGCTCTTAGAATTATTTCTTATCTTTGTGATTTATTAGGTAACATAATTCTAGGACATATGATTGTTATTGAACCTTAGGTCAATTAAGTTCCTGGCCACCACCTTTGGTTTCCTCTGTTTGATGCCTGAAAGCAGATGTGGCATCAATTCTCCATTTTCTGAATACAAAACATTAAGAAACAGACTGGAGTGAGGGACAAGGAACAGACACTTGATGTGCCTGCTGGGAAGGCAATTACAAAGGAATTAGTGGTCTGCTGTCCTCCTTAGTCCTTTGAATGATTCATTTTCTTTTGGCATGCAATAACATGACTAATGCCGACACATCTCCATTGTGGGTTTTATATTTTCACTAACCATGTCAAGTTTCCCCCTCATTGGAGTAACTACTTAAGGAATCTGTTAACCGGTTCATGGCTTCTGTAGCAAGAAAGAAGACAAATCTTGATTTCTTTATGAAGGGGTGGAAGGTATATTTCTGTATTTAAGAGTTTACTTATTGATACAGTTTATCAATAGGATCTATTGACAGTCTCTTATGAACGCCTTTGGTGGTAACTATTTATGGGTAATGAACTATTACTTGTGATGCAAGTACCATAACTTATTCCCATCATAGGATATGTTTAAACATCTTGAGCGAATACTCCATACATGTTGAAGCTTTAAGCCTCTTGTTTGCCACGTTGTTTAGGTATCAAGAGCCTTTTCTTTTGAAGGCATTGGCTTTTATGGATTTTATGTATGCCTTCAAAGAGGATTTTATGTATTTCTTTATTCTGGATTTTATGTATGTCTGTTGTGATGTTAGATACAGATTGATTCAAAAGGCTTCAGCTGCGGATTTGTTGGTGGTCTATTTTAGCTGGGGTGACCAGTTGGTTTGCAGACAACGATGGTTTGGCCCCGTTCCCCGTTCTTTATATGAAGTGCTACTTTGCTTTTCTGATTTGGAAACTTGATTCTTTTAATTCAAGGATTCTGCTGATGGTTGAGCAAGTAGGTGGGAACGTCGCATGGTGTGCGCTGCACATTCCGGCAGTATTCAATTCTTCCTCGAAAGCCGCCGTCATCTTGGCTGTGCTGTTCGAGGACGAGAAGTCAAGGCCCAAGCATAGTTGCCATGTTTCCGGTACGATGGGAACGAGGAACGGGAACGAGGGACGAGAGTCGGAGGCTAGAAAAAATAGGGTACAACGGGGGTATACATCTCTAGAACGATTTTTCTAAAGCGGAAACGCGATCCAATCAATTCCGGTACTATGAATCCGGTACGATACCATGGAACGAGGAACGTGAATCTTTACTAGTTGGTCATCTCCCGTCGATCCATGAAGACTAAAATAAATCATCTCCTTCCCAATGGAAAATTTATTAGCAGCCTTGAAGTAATTGGAGAGCAGAACGAGGAGTTATTTAGGGGAGTGGAAATGAACGGGGCAGAGAGTAAAACGAGGAGTTCCTGATTGATATGGCTGACCTTTTGCTTACTCGATCGATTCAAGAACCAAGACTGTCGAGTCGCCGAACCTGAATCGACGATCCGGCTGCGGAAACGCTGAATCCACATCGAATCGTACCGAATCGACCCTCGTTCCCGAATCTGATTCTGGGTCGATGAATCCGGATCGAGGGACGGCCCACCGTTCCCCGTTTCCGGCTACTATGGGCCCAAAGCCGTTGCGGCAGTTGTTGCCCTGGTGGCGACATTCATCCAGCGCTGATGTGTGATAAACTGTCCAGAACCTCACTAGACGCCGCTGGAGTGGATTAGATAAATTTGTCGCTTCCATCCAGAATAGTTACTTTATGTGGACTGCGTCTGGGCCTTTTGGTTAAATGCCGGCAGTATAGTTATCCTGTCACACTGTATGGAAGACCGCAGCTGGCAAAGGGAGAACACCCAAGACAATACACTAAGATTTACAGTACTGTATGTTATTATGGAGTGTTCAGTGTGGAGTAACACAACGCAACTGTATCGTTTTCTATTTCTGTTTTTGCAAATCTCACATTGGTCTGTAAGAATAATAGCACGAATTAGTACTATTTTGGGACGTGCTTGCTACAATGTCGGAACTGAGTGATGCCGCATGCCTAAAGGTATGGGCCGAGTGAGTAGGGAGTGTAGGACATGCCACCGTTTTCTCTGTCGCAACTGTTGCTTACCCTCTATTTTTCTGTTCCTGTGATCAATCTGTCCAGCGACATTTCTGGAGTAAAACCATGCAAATGCAGCGGGATCTTGTTGTAAATTTCTTTAAAGGTTAGCTGCAATATATGCCTGAACTTGCAGTGTCAGTTTTTGTTTGGGGGATAACAATGTCCTCCATGGGCTTGGATGCATTTGATTACCTTGGTTTTTTATCGTTTGATTACCTTGACTCTGCATAGCCGAGTACATGAAGTTCTTTGAATACAGTTGGGCCGGCCGGATTGTAGCGTAGGCCTTTTTTTGTGAACTTTATTAGGTAGAGTCAGCCTTGCTAGCATATAAAAAATGGTCTTCCATCTCAACGGGCAACCATGGCATCGAGAAGAAACACAAAGAAACAGGGTTTTTATTTTTTGAGTCTAAACACCCATGAGATGCCTTTGTGTCATGCCGCAGGGATCACATTAGTTCTTCTCTCATTTTCAAAGTATATACAGAATGGCTAGAAACATATTACCTCCACCACCACTTTTTCCACATCTCAATGCAGTCTTTTGTCAATGGATGGATGTGATAACTCGTGTACCGCTTGCGCAGGTACAAATGCATTTCCCAAGAATGTTTGTGTTTATTTTTTGGTTTTTAAAAGTGTTTTAGTAATTTATCTTTGTCATTTAATTTTTCATTCTTTTTTTGTTTATCATGCGTGGAAATAAATTGCACATTTTCACTTTTTGGGTGCAATTAACTTTTTTTTGTGCATTTGCGTTTTGTTGGGTGCAGATACACTTTCATATGGTTCAATTATATTGTCCGCAACAAAAAAATTGTACTTTTATATTTTGTTTCAATATTTTGTTGCACTTTTATATCTGTGCAACTACACCTTTTGTGCAATTACACTCATGCAATTTGAACTGTTTTTTTGTAATTGTAGTTTTTGGTGCAATTGTACGTTTTTTAGAGATGTTTTCCTTTTGCGGGATTAGAGATGATTTTCCGAGCACCTGGAAGGGAAGAGATGATATAACATCACTCGTTAACTCAGTTATATGCATGACAAGTATAACTCAGCGTAAGAGCATCTCTAATAGGCACGCCAATTGCGCGGCGCACTAAATTTTTTTTACAACATCGAAATAGCATTTTAGCACGCGCATAAGGGTGGTTGCTTTACCAGATGCTGCAAAATTTAGCATGTCGCTATAGTGCTTCACCAGGCGCCGCAAAATCCAGCGCGCGTGACCTGATAAAACGATGCTAATTTAAATAAAACTAGATAAAAATTGAAACAACACATACGACAAAAATATGAAACAACACATGGTTCAAATCCATAGCATAGTTCAAGCCCCAAACAAAAGCTAGTTCATAGGATGCTAAATAAAAGTAGATAAAACTACTACTTGTCCTCCTCGGTGATGTAGTCCGACGACGTAAACGCGTCGAGCCACTGAGGATCTTCATCGTCTCAGGTCGACGCAGGTCCCAGCTCGACGCATATCCCAGCTCGATCTAGGCTTCCACCAGTTCCTTCCTCGCACGCTTGTCCGCCCGACGCATGGCTCGCTCTGCCATCCTCTGCGCCGTGTACTCGTTCGTGGCAGCGACATCCTGCGAGAAGCACTCGGGCCACACCGCCAGGGCGTGCTCGTCTGCCTCGTCGATGAGGAGGCCGCGCTCCCGCCTCCGCTGGAGGCGGCGATCCTTGTTGGTGATTAGTCGTGGGGGAGGCGTGAGTTCCTGCGCCTGCTCGCGCGTCCGCACATCGGAGAAGTTCATCTGCGCCTGTGGCCTCCTGAGGTGCCACGCCAGCGCGTCGTACGCGCGGGCGGCCTCGAATGTTCCGAGCCCGAGGCGTGTATCGCCAGAGCGTTCTCCGCGTAATACACGCTGGAGGGGTGGAGGCGGACGTCGTGGAAGCCCGAGCTGCTTCGGGGGCGCGGCGGCATGGCGGGGGAGACGGCGGGGCGGCAGTGAGGCGCGGGAGAAGGCACGGCGGCGGCGGGGCGCTGGAAGAGGCGAGGAAGAAGGCGCGGCGGTAGGGAAATCATGGCGGTTGGCGGGTACTGGCGCACGGCTTTTAACCAGTACGCTAGGCGTCGCACCGCGCGCTGCCGCTTTTCCCTGCTGGAGCGCCTCGCGCGGCCTCTCGCGCGCCAAGCTGGCGGTTTATCCAGCACACGCCTGATATTTCGTGCGCCTGTTTGGAGATGCTCTAAATAGAAATTTCTATGTGGGAAAAACACAAATACCGTAAATAGTAATTTGTATTTAAGAAGATCAAGAAATACATACAATGGGACAAAACCCTCAACATTCAAACACTACAAATACATATACTACTGAGACGTAAAAAAAGGGCAAGAATTACTGACACTGTGATACATCGCATATAAAAGACCAAGCTTGCATGTAAGAAAATGTACGTCGTGTCCACGGAGTGACCTGGCGCTACTCTCACACGAAATGGAGCCCTATCGTAGACGTGGACAGGGCGAGAGCACCGCCGCGAGGACGTGCCTACGCTGACGGGGGTGGTGCCGCGAACGGCATAGGCACATTCACATTCGGGACGAACGGCAACAGCGGCAGCGTCACCTTGGGCACGACAATGGCGGGCATTGGCGCCATCGTCACCTGCGGCACGGTGGGTAGGGTGACCTTGGGCATGGGCGGCAGGACCGCCTTGGGCACGACGATGGCGGGCATGGGCGGCAGCATCACCTGCGGCACGGTGGGGAGAGTGACCGACGGCACGGGCGGCATCAGGGTGACCGTGTCCGTGGGCACGGCAGGCAAGGTCGGCACGGCCGGCAGGCCAGGGACGGCGCTAGCAGCCGGAGCGGCACCCGCCAGCGTCGTGCCGGCCAGGTTGCGGGCGGCGTGGCACGTGCTGCCGGCGAGGAGGAGCGCGCACGCCATGATCACGGCCAACATGCTCGCGTTGGAAGCCATATATATAGCTAGAATTAGCGAAGGTACTGTTGAGAGACGGTTTTCTGTCTCGTGTGTAGCAGGTGACTGCAAGATGTTGCTTCTGCGCTGCTGCGATGTATGAACATGGGTCAATGCCTGGCAATTTATACAGTTCAAAGTGATCGTGTGATTAGGTCGGTTGTTGGCCAGATTCAGGATGCCTGTGCCTGCGTCGTCAGTCCAAAAAGGGAGGTGCTTTGTGTGGTCGAGATAGCTAGGGGATAGCTACAATTTTCTGGGTTTAGGTGAAGAGCTGGCCGACGCTGCAGCTTCGATTTGCTCAACCGTCTTTGATTATTCGTACCATCATTTCTCAACAGCATCAGTCACACGTTCTCGAGCGAAGGCGCACTGACAGAGACGGTATCCTCGTGGACGTTGGAGCCGTCCCAGTCACCTGAGCGGCCGCCGCGCGCCATGGGCTTGGTCATTCGGCGGCGGTGCGAGGTGGCTGCGCGAGGTCGAAGCTGCGGCGATGCGGGGAAGTCCGACGACGGCAGACGGTGGTTGTGCTCCGGCGGCGACGTGGGGGGGGGGGGGGGGGGGAGTGCGCGTGCGTTCCACCACACCCTCCTCCCCTCTCTTATAGGCTGTGGCGGCGGAACCGAGGGGGCGAAACGTGGGGGAACGTGGGATTAACTGTGCCCACTTCTCCCACGCCCCCGCACCTTCCGCGCCATAACGGCGCGGAGTTACTGCGCCCCAAAAGGGCAACCGTCAGCCTCGGCCGCAACGGATCCGCGCGCGCGCCGGGGTCCTATAGTGGCGGGCCCGGGCCTGCGGCGACGTCCCATCGCGCGCGTGGGCTGGCAGGCTGGCCTGTTCTGCTGGCGCCGCGTGGCAAATGAGCAACGGGCGGCAAGCCTACCACCCGGCTGGCAAGCCACCCGGCCTCTACTTCAACATTTTGAATTTGCCAGTCAGCCGGCCGCTCCATGGGCGGTTCCTAGCAGTCGGCGTTTCCAGAAGGCGGACGAAGCAAGATTACCAGATACTCGGAGAAGGAAGCTGCTCAGGCTCCCTGACTTTCAGCCGCGACACCCCACCAGTTTTTGGGACTACTATCGGAGTAAATAACCACGGGTAGCCTCATCAGCTCTCCATGATATTTCAAGACATCGGGACCGACTGCGCCCTCACACCTCGCGGACGAAAGGCCGACCCTTCGGGCCGTCTGGTCCGACGGCCGGCTGCCAGGAGACGGCGCGCCCCCAATAGACGCCCCCATGGGGCTGGCATCTAGCAGGCGGCCCCGTGCCACCTCAAAGTTTGCACCCATTTATAGCAATTAGACGGGGCGTGGCTACAGTACAACCTGCCACCCCGAATCTAGGGCTGAGCGTGGCCATAGTACGGGCGTACCAAGCGGACACCCCTCACCCGGCGGGGCACTGTTTCCATGCAGCCCGTGACATCACCTACGATGTAGGGAGCCACGCTCCCACGATGGGCGGTTGGTACGGCCCGCAGGCGGCGGGCCCTACCTGTCCACGAGCCATCAGAAGGCGGCGAACCCCAATAAGGCGGCGTCAAGGGCTGGCCGACTCCTAGCAGGCGGCCCTCCCTTCCCTCAAAGTTTGTGTGCCATTAACCAGATGAGACGGGGTATGGCTATAGTGAGCGCCCGCCAGGTGGCGGGACTGTAGCCACGCTCCCCCCCCCCCCCGACAAAGCCTCCATCATTAGTAGCAAGGCTACAGTATAAAGCGATCAGCAAGACCCGCAAGCGGCGGGCCCGGCCTGTCGGTCGAGTACACTACAGCCGGCGGGATCCACCAAGAGGTGGGCCCTAGCAGCCGGAGGAGAAGCCGGCGCCCAGAGACGCTGACGGCCGGGTCCTACACCCGGCCGGATTACCATTGTACCCTTGGGGGTAGGCCTATATAAACCCCTCGGGCTTCCCCATGCAAGGGGTTTCAGAATCCTAGCCATTACACACACACCTGTAGAAGGAGAAGTTAGGGCTAGCCTTGCTCTTCCTCCTCCTCTAGCCGAAACAGCTCAAGGAGCAATCTTGTAGCTACTCTATTGACGATAGTCATCATGCGAAGACCCTGCAGAGCAGGACTAGAGGTGTTATCTCCACGGAGAGCCCCGAACCTGGGAAAGATTCGCAGGCGTATGCGGTCTCGCTCACTCCCGCCTCTAGAGCCCGGCGATGTACTCTTGTCCCTCTTCATGATTAGCCACCTCCTGACATATGTTGCTACATATTCCCGACAGTTGAACTATAAAAAGTTGGATTTAGGACAAACCGAGAACATCAAGTAATTTGGTAAAGAATGTTAGTTACCCTACGAAAGAAAGTAAAGAATGTTTGTGTTTGTTTTTCCAAAAGAGTTTTAGTTATTCATCTTGGGCACCTATTATTTTCTTTCTTTTGTAGTTATTTTTGTCTACCGGGTATGGAAATAAATTGTCCATTTCAGTTATTGGGAGCAATTATAATTTTTGTCTGCAATAAAAATCTTTTGTGCATTTGCGCCTTTTTGTGCAGTTACACATTTGTATGGTTCAACCGTATTTATTCTTTTGGGCAACTACACCTTTTGCATTGTACTTTTATTTTGTGCAATTACACTCTCTTATGCAATTTGCACTATTTTGTGTAATTTTGCCTTTTGGAGTAATTGCGCTACTTTGTGCAACTTGCATTTTATTTTTGTAATTCACAATTTCTTTGGCTGGCTCAAAAAGAGCTAAATGACCTCTCTTTTACTGTATTTTGGAGCACCTGACAGGAAAGTGAAAATTGTACCCTCACCCATAGTTTTTTTTTACGGATCCTGTTATTAGAGTTATAAAAGACAAAGATAGCATACGGTAAATAGTGTGTATTTAAGAAGATCAAGAAATACATACAATGGGACAAAACCCTCAACATTCAAACACTACCAATACATATACTACTGAGACGTAAAAAAAAGCAAGAATTACTGATACTGTGATACATCGCATACAAAACACCGAGCTTCCATGTAAGGAAATGTACGCCATGTCCACGGAGTGACCTGACGCCACACTCAGATGAACGGCGCCCTATCGTGGACAGGGCAAGAGCACCGCCGCGTGGGTGCGTCTACGCTGACGGGGGTGGTGCCGCGAACGGCATAGGCACGTTCACATTCGGGATGAATGGCAACGGCGGCAGGGTCACCTTGGGCACAACAATCGCGGGCATCGGCGCCATCGTCACCTGCGGCACGGTGGGGAGGGTGACCTTGGGCATGGGCGGCAGGACCGCCTTGGGCACGACGATGGAGGGCATGGGCGGTAGTGTCACCTGCGGCACCGTTGGTAGGGTGACGGACGGCATGGGTGGCATCAGGGTGACCGTGTCCGTGGGCACGGCAGGCAAGGTCGGCATGGCCGGCAGGCCAGGGACGGCGCTAGCAGCCGGAGCGGCAGCCGCCGGCGTAGTGTCGGCCAGGTTGCGGGCGGCGTGGCACATGCTGCCGGCGAGGAGGAGCGCGCACGCCATGATCACGGCCAACATGCTCGCGTTGGAAGCCATATCGCTAGAACTAGCGAAGGAGAACTGTTGAGAGATGGTTCTCTCTCTCTCTTTTGTGTAGCAGGTGACTGCAAGATGTTGCTTGTGCTCTGCTGCGTTGTATGAACATGGGTCAATGGCTGGAAATTTATACAGTTCGAAGTGATCGTGTGATTAGGTCGGTTGTTGGGCAGATTCAGAATGTCTGTGCGTGCGTCGTCAGTCCAAAAAGGGAGGTGCTTTGTGTGGTCGAGGTACGTAGAGGTGGTAGCTACAATTTTCTTGGTTTAGGTGAAGAGCTGGCCGGCTCTGCAGCTTCGATTTGCTCAACCGTCTATGATTATTCGTACCATCATATCGTCATTCGAAACTACTACACACACGACAATTCCAATGAACGACACGAGGACGATAGCTAATCCAACCGCTGGAGATGTTTTGCCTTGGACTCTGATGGTGGGATATGTCATATCGTCTGCATGTCGTCCGGCCAGTGTCGTGCATGTAGCACTGCTGTTCTCAACTGCCTTAGTCACACGTCCTCGCGCGAAGGTGCATTGACGGTATTGTATATCTTCAAAACACAGTGCCATTCGTGGGATTGACTTGTAGAATCTGCTGGTAGCATCATAGATTTTCATGCTACGGGAGTGTCTCTAGTTGCAAGTCACTGGTCGATTGTATCGTACCTGCTTCACTCTGTTTTCCTACTTTCTTTTCCAAACGCACGGCATTTTTACCCTTTCTATATAGATTTTGTTTGGAGGACAGGGTGTTGACCCGTTGGTTGGGCAGCTGAGGTTGCTGCCAGCCCACCCAAGTTCAAGTCTTGGCACGGACGCGCGGTGCTGACGGAGTTTCTCCTATAAAGAAAAACCAACGAGGGTTAGCCCTTGGATTGGTCCCATTTTTTATATAGATTTTGTTTTAAAAAATTGTTTTCAGTTTATTATGGAAAACTAGGTACAAAGGATACAAATGAGACCAAACCCATTAAAACTTTTTTTTTTGCGGGTGAATAACTTGTATTACTCAACTCATAGAATAAAATCATCAGTAAAACAATGGCACCACAGGGCCATGCCCATTCTCGAGACACCATGACCACACCCGCTCCTGCCGACGGGGCGGCAGACATCACAAAAGCACGTCGAACACACGTGCACAAACCAACAGCGACCCACTCTATTTCTTTAGGAAGACTCGGAGTTTCGAAATTTTCCTTGTCGCATCCATTGTCAATGGACGACTTGGCCAAGAGGAATAAGCATGTAGGTTTGCTAAAACCAATGCAAATGATTTTGAATAAAAGACTGTTAATCTTCCTGCTATCAGATTTGCACTTATATTCAAGTTGCTCTGTGTTTTTAATTGATCTGCATTTATTCGAGTTGTTGTTTATTTTTGAGAAAAACATGAGGAACTAGCAGGCGGATTTGCTAAAATCCAGGTGGCTGTTATGCAATTAGATTTGAGTTTGTTGTGTGCTTTGAGAAAAATAATTTGAAAAGCGTGCAAACCTACTGGGCCTTGAATCTGCAATCTGCCACTTCCTTTGAGTATGCTCACCGATTGAACTCTGGATCTGTAAGAAAAACTTATTGGGCTTTGACACCGCCAACTGCCAGTTTGGTCAGTAAGCCATTACCATCAAGCTACATTGTTTGCTCGAAAATAAAATAAATCAAGCTGCATTGTTATTTGCTGACGGAGTTTCTCCTATAAAGAAAAGCCAACGAGGGTTGGTCTCATTTTTTTATATAGATTTTGTTTTAAAAAATTGTTTTCAGTTTATTACGGAAAACTAGGTAAAAAGGGATACAAATGAGACCAAACCCACTAAAACTTTTTTTTGCGGGTGAATAACTTGTTATTACTCAACTCATAGAATAAAATCATCAGTAAAACAATGGCACCACAGGGCCATGCCCATTCTCGAGACACCATGACCACACCCGCTCCTGCCGACGGGGCGGCAGACATCACAAAAGCACGTCGAACACACGTGCACAAACCAACAGCGACCCACTCTATTTCTTTAGGAAGACTCGGAGTTTCGAAATTTTCCTTGTCGCATCCATTGTCAATGGACGACTTGGCCAGGAGGAATAAGCATGTAGGTTTGCTAAAACCAATGTCAATGATTTTGAATAAAAGACTGTTAATCTTTCTGCTGTCAGATTTGCACTTATATTCAAGTTGCTCTGTGTTTTTAATTGATCTGCATTTATTCGAGTTGTTCTTTATTTTTGAGAAAAACATGAGGAACTAGCAGGCGGATTTGCTAAAATCGAGGTGGCTGTTATGCAATTAGGTTTGAGTTTGTTGTGTGCTTTGAGAAAAATAATTTGAAAAGCGTGCAAACCTACTGGGCCTTGAATCTGCAATCTGCCACTTCCTTTGAGTATGCTCACCGATTGAACTCTGAATCTGTAAGAAAAACTTATTGGGCTTTGACACCGCCAACTGCCAGTTTGGTCAGTAAGCCATTACCATCAAGCTACATTGTTTGCTCGAAAATAAAATAAATCAAGCTGCATTGTTATTTGCTGACAGAGTTTCTCCTATAAAGAAAAGCCCACGAGGGTTGGTCTCATTTTTTTATATAGATTTTGTTTTAAAAAATTGTTTTCAGTTTATTGCGAAAAACTAGGTAAAAAGGGATACAAATGAGACCAAACCCACTAAAACTTTTTTTTGCAGGTGAATAACTTGTAATTACTCAACTCATAGAATAAAATCATCAGTAAAACAATGGCACCACAGGGCCATGCCCATTCTCGAGACACCATGACCACACCCGCTCCTGCCGACGGGGCGACAGACATCACAAAAGCACGTCGAACACACGTGCACAAACCAACAGCGACCCACTCTATTTCTTTAGGAAGACTCGGAGTTTTGAAATTTTCCTTGTCGCATCCATTGTCAATGGACGACTTGGCCAGGAGGAATAAGCATGTAGGTTTGCTAAAACCAATGCGAATGATTTTGAATAAAAGACTGTTAATCTTCCTGCTGTCAGATTTGCACTTATATTCAAGTTGCTCTATGTTTTTAATTGATCTGCATTTATTCGAGTTGTTCTTTATTTCTGAGAAAAACATGAGGAACTAGCAGGCGGATTTGCTAAAATCCAGGTGGCTGTTATGCAATTAGATTTGAGTTTGTTGTGTGCTTTGAGAAAAATAATTTGAAAAGCGTGCAAACCTACTGGGCCTTGAATCTGCAATCTGCCACTTCCTTTGAGTATGCTCACCGATTGAACTCTGAATCTGTAAGAAAATAACTTATTGGGCTTTGACACCGCTAACTGCCAGTTTGGTCAGTAAGCCCTTACCATCAAGCTACATTGTTTGCTCGAAAATAAAATAAATCAAGCTGCATTGTTATTTGCTGACAGAGTTTCTCCTATAAAGAAAAGCCAATGAGGGTTGGTCTCATTTTTTATATAGATTTTGTTTTAAAAAATTGTTTTCAGTTTATTACGGAAAACTAGGTAAAAAGGTATACAAATGAGACCAAACCCACTAAAACTTTTTTTGCGGGTGAATAACTTGTAATTACTCAACTCATAGAATAAAATCATCAGTAAAACAATGGCACCACAGGGCCATGCCCATTCTCGAGACACCATGACCACACCCGCTCCTGCCGACGGGGCGGCAGACATCACAAAAGCACGTCGAACACACGTGCACAAACTAACAGCGACCCACTCTATTTCTTTAGGAAGACTCAGAGTTTCGAAATTTTCCTTGTCGCATCCATTGTCAATGGACGACTTGGCCAGGAGGAATAAGCATGTAGGTTTGCTAAAACCAATGCGAATGATTTTGAATAAAAGACTGTTAATCTTCCTGCTGTCAGATTTTCACTTATATTCAAGTTGCTCTGTGTTTTTAATTGATCTACATTTATTCGAGTTGTTCTTTATTTTTGAGAAAAACATGAGGAACTAGCAGGCGGATTTGCTAAAATCCAGGTGGCTGTTATGCAATTAGATTTGAATTTGTTGTGTGCTTTGAGAAAAATAATTTGAAAAGCGTGCAAACCTACTGGGCCTTGAATCTGCAATCTGCCACTTCCTTTGAGTATGCTCACCGATTGAACTCTGAATCTGTAAGAAAAACTTATTGGGCTTTGACACCGCCAACTGCCAGTTTGGTCAGTAAGCCATTACCATCAAGCTACATTGTTTGCTTGAAAATAAAATAAATCAAGCTGCATTGTTATTTGCTGATGGAGTTTCTCCTATAAAGAAAAACCAACGAGGGTTGGTCTCATTTTTTTATATAGATTTTGTTTTAAAAAATTGTTTTGAGTTTATTACGGAAAACTAGGTAAAAAGGGATACAAATGAGACCAAACCCACAAACTTTTTTTTGCGGGTGAATAACTTGTAATTACTCAACTCATAGAATAAAATCATCAGTAAAACAATGGCACCACAGGGCCATGCCCATTCTCGAGACACCATGACCACACCCGCTCCTGCCGACGGGGCGGCAGACATCACAAAAGCGCGTCGAACACACGTGCACAAACCAACAGTGACCCACTCTATTTCTTTAGGAAGACTCGGAGTTTCGAAATTTTCCTTGTCGCATCCATTGTCAATGGACGACTTGGTCAAGAGGAATAAGCATGTAGGTTTGCTAAAACCAATGCGAATGATTTTGAATAAAAGACTGTTAATCTTCCTGCTGTCAGATTTGCACTTATTTTCAAGTTGCTCTGTGTTTTTAATTGATCTGCATTTATTTGAGTTGTTCTTTATTTTTGAGAAAAACATGAGGAACTAGCAGGCGGATTTGCTAAAATCCAGGTGGCTGTTATGCAATTAGATTTGAGTTTGTTGTGTGCTTTGAGAAAAATAATTTGAAAAGCGTGCGAACCTACTGGGCCTTGAATCTGCAATCTGCCACTTCCTTTGAGTATGCTCACCGATTGAACTCTGAATCTGTAAGAAAAACTTATTGGGCTTTGACACCGCCAACTGCCAGTTTGGTCAGTAAGCCCTTACCATCAAGCTACATTGTTTGCTTGAAAATAAAATAAATCAAGCTGCATTGTTATTTTCTCCCGTTCCAGCTTGTTTCAAGTATTAGCTTTATCCTAAGTCAATTTTTTTTAACTTTGAATAAGCTTAGATAAAAATATATTAACATCTACATCACCAAATTAGTTTCATTAGATTGTTCACAAAATATATTTGCATACTATATCTACTTGATTACAGCCTATTTGATATTCTAAATCTTAGCATACTTTTCAATATACTTGATTATAGTAAACATTAAAAAGGTTGATTTAGAATAAAACGAGAACATCAAGTAATTTGGAACCGAGGAAGTACTACTAATGTTTGTTTCCCCTACAAAAGAAATATATGAATGTTTGTGTTTATTTTTGTTTCCAAATGGGTTTCACTAATTTATCTTTGGCACCTATATTTTTTCTATCTTTTGTAGTTGTTTTCGTCTATCGTGTATGGGAATAAATTGTCCATCTTCAGTTTTAAGGTGCAAATCTAGTTTTTGTAAGCAATTAAAATCTTGTGTGCATTTGCGCTTTCGGTGAAGTTACACTATTGTATGGTTCAATCATTTTTATATTTTGGCGCAACTTTTGTATAATTGTACTTTTATTTTAGTGCAATTGCATTTTTTGTAATTACTCTCCCTTATGCAATTTGCACTATTTCGTGTTATCATCCCTTTTGTTGTAATTGCACTACTTTGTGCAATTTGCAACTTTTCAGTCACATTTTTTGGGGTGCAATTGCACTTTTAAATTTTTGGGCAATTCACTATTACTTTTGGTGCAGGAAAAAATAAACAAAATTCCTAATGGTTAGCTCAGAAAGAGCTAGATGACCTCTCTTATATTTTGCAGCACCTCAGAGGACTGAGACAATTGTACAATCACTCATTATTTGAGTTATAAAAGACAAAGATAACATATCTGAAATAGTAAATTGTATTTAAGAAGATCAAGAAATACATACAATGGGACAAAATTCTCAACATTCAAACACTACCAATACATATACTCTGGGACGTAAAAGAAAGGCAACAATTACTGATACTGTGAAATCTGTGATACATCGCATATAAAACACCAAGCTTGCATGCAAGAAAATGTACGTCGTGTCCACGGAGTGACCTGGCGCCACTCTCACACGAACGGCACCCTATCGTAGATGTGGACAGGGCGACAGCACCGTTGCGTGGACGTGCCTACGCTGACGGGGGCGGCGCCGCGAACGGCATAGGCACGTTCACAGTCGGGACGAACGGCAAGGGCGGCAGCGTCACCTTGGGAATGACAATAGCGGGCATCGGCGCCATGGTCACCTGCGGCACGGTGGGGAGGGTGACCTTGGGCATGGGCGGCAGGACCGCCTTGGGCACGACGATGGAGGGCATGGGCGGCAGTGTCACCTGCGGCACCGTGGGTAGGGTGACGGACGGCATGGGTGGCATCAGGGTGACCGTGTCCGTGGGCACGGCAGGCAAGGTCGGCACGGCCGGCAGGCCAGGGACGGCGCTAGCAGCCGGAGCGGCAGCCGCGGGGGTCGTGTCGGCCAGGTTGCGAGCGGCGTTGCAGGTGCTGCCGGCCAGGAGGAGCGCGCACGCCATGATCATGGCCAACATGCTCGCGCTGGAAGCCATGGCTAGAGCTAGCGGTTGTACTAGTCAGAGATAGTATTCTCTCGTACGTGTGCGGTGTGCTGGTTGCAAGATGTTGCTTCTGCTCTGCTGCGATGTATGAACATGGGTCAATGCCTGGCAATTTATATCCCCGGGTAAACGTTGTGATTAGGACATTAGGTTGGTTGTTGGCCAGATTGAGAGTGTTTGTGCGAGCGTCGTCAATCCAAAAAGGGTAGCGCTTTGTGTTGTGTGGTCGAGGTAGCTAGGGCCTAGGTGATAGCTACAATTTTCTGTGTATAGGTGAGGAGGGGAGCTGGCCGGCGCTGCAGCTTCGATCTGCTCAACCGTTTCGTTCCTGCCATCATTTTTCAACTGGCGTCGTCATGGTGCCTCGCGAAGGTGCCCTTGCTCTGGCAGTACTGCACTACTGTGTATCTTCGGCGTATATACAGTTTGGATATTTCTCCAAGCTCCAAGGTGAAATCGGCACCACTGTCTCATTCGCGAATAAGATGACAAAATGTA
The DNA here is from genome assembly GCF_018294505.1 of Triticum aestivum. NCBI lineage: Eukaryota > Viridiplantae > Streptophyta > Magnoliopsida > Poales > Poaceae > Triticum > Triticum aestivum. Next base: position 608,323,291 of record NC_057806.1, on the reverse strand, counting down.
TATATCAATGTGCCATAGTTGATCAAATAATCAACTGTAATATGTGGTTAGATGATTAGAAGCGTTGTTGCACCCTCAGCTCACTAGAGATCAAACCCTAGATTTGACACATGTGTATCTCGTAAAGATCGATTATTCTTTCGGTGGGAGAGGCGACCTACACACAAGGCCTTTGTGGCGACTTTGAATAGATCACACAAGGTCAATACCGTGCTGAAGTTTATACAGACAAGGTCAATAGTACAACACAATTTATTGGTTGGAAAATCTTAAGTTCCTGAAATGTTATAAAAATTGGGAAAGATGGTTTCTCTCTCAAAAAAAGAGAAGATGGAAATTCGAAAATTCCACAAGGTGGAAAATATATGCATCAATACCAGCAATAATACCTATGTAACTAGGACATGTGTTGTCAGAACAATTTCATAAGAAATTTGCACATTGCAGCATAAGTATTTTTTGCAATGTGGGTTGTTTGTTTTGTAGGCTGAGCCATATAGAGTTTTTTTCTAAGGATTTGTTCCACTATATTTCTTTTTAGTACTACCGCTTGAAAAGATTATTTTTGTATTCCCTATGTTATAATCGAACACACACAATATGGTGCAAATTCAACCAGTGCAATACTCTATTGGAATCCCATTCACAAGTTACAATGTTCTGCCTTTTGTTTTCCTGTTTTTTTTAGATTCATATGGATCAAAGAGGCCATTAACTATTTCATATCCTCCGTAGAAAGATGGGCCTTTAGTTTTCAAGAGGGTTCACATTGACATGCAATGTAACAAAGAATATAGCTAAAAAGTACAACTTTTGGGGCTGGGATTCCAAAGAAACGTCCTCTTTTTAAAATTCTCAAAAAACTATCACAAAATTGTTTTTGTTATTTCAAAAAACTCTATTGACCGAATGGTTAAGTTTTAAGTAGGCTTATGACAGGTGGGTCCCAGTAGCAGGTTGTTATGTGCAGGTAAGTTAGCAGCAGATCAAGCTTTTGTGGAATTGAACTTTCAGATGTAGAACTGTTGGAGTGGTTTGTTGTTTCGAAAAACTGTCATTGTGTCTATGTAGCACATGTAACTGAAATGGAAGAGTAGAGTAGATGATGCGGTGATACTGGTATATAGAGTGTAGAATTGACATTGTTTTGTTGGTGCTTCCTTGATCGCTGGCCACTTAACCTAGCACTAATTAAGTATTGCCAAGTGAGGTACCCTTTACATTTAATGGTAGTTTAGCAAATGCTCATTGATCTGTAGTGTCAGTCTGCATAATTGTAAGATATTAGGAATATAGTAGGTTAGTTAGCAATGTCATTAATACTTATGTGGTACTAAATTAAATTATGTTACTTGTTTGGTGTGTTATGATGAACCAATTGGTTTGGCTAAACTTCATACGATCTGTTTGGTTAGACTGTGGTGACCAAAGAAGATACCCAAAGTACTTGTTTAAACACATGTAGGCACTGATACTGAATTCATTAAGGGTCCATACAAAGAGCAGGTGCATCAGTGGGTTCATACATAGAGGATCCGTAGAAAACTAGATGATTTCATACATAGAGGATTATTACACCAGGATTCATCAAGGGTAAGGAATTCTCATCCAACGAGCTCTGGTTGGCTGGTTATGGATGTAGGTTAGCAGTCCATCTCGCCCTAGCGATGATTTGGTTGAAGGTACGACTCCTACCACTAGGGAACACCTCCTCATACTCCTCGTTGCAGGACTTCGGGATCTTGTTTGATAGCCGACGGCTGTACTCTCCAGCGAGTATCATGTCGCAGTCGGTGCCCTCTGAGACTTCTCCCTCCAAGTCTCGCCACTGTTGCTCTCTACGGCCGCACCCTACCACCCCTCACCTCCACCACCTCATGATCATCTTCAGTCAGCTCTCCTAGGCTTGGATGCATCTTTCTCGGGTTCTTGCACTATGGGGCTTTCGGCTAGAAAAAAGGGTTTTGAGTGGTGTAATGGTCGGGTTGGTTGGTTTTTATTTTCAAAGTTGGGCTGGCTATGTGGTGGCTGTGTGTGGGTTTTGTTGAGGCCGTGTGTGGATTAAATTACAATATTTATTTATGATTATTATCATTCATGGCATAAACTCATATATGCATTACGTCCATGATAAGTAGACCATTAATCCAACTGCATCTACAACTAATACTCTACCCCAAACCGCTATCTAGCTTTGCATCTCGATGTATTAAGTTTGCAAGTAACATGGCATCACAATAAGCAAGATGACATAACATAGACAATAAACCATCAATCAATATGACGAGACACCATCATTTTATCCTTAATAGCAACAATACACTACATGTCGTTGCCCTTATTGTCATTGGGTTAGAGCACCGCAAGATTGAACCCACTACAAAGCACCACTCCCTTTGAATAATATCCATCGAATTTGCCAGAGAAGATATATAGATCGGAGAGCATGCAAAACTATTTAATTATACTACAAGAAAACCTCAAAAGATTCAATTGATTTCAATAAGCAATCTGATCATGAAGTGACAATTCATCATATCCCAACAAACAGACCACCGATTACATCGAATTGATCTTGATCATGTGAAGCAACTCACATGAACATGGTAGAGAGAGAGAGAGAGAGAGAGAGAGAGATCTAGCTACTACTTGGACCCTAAGGTCCCAATGAGACTACTCACACATGGTCATGGAGGCAGCAAGATTGATAAATAAGCCTCCAACAATGGATCCCCCCCTCCATCAAAACACCGGAATAGACTTCCAGATTGGATATTCGTGAAACAAGAACTTGCAACATCGAATTGTATGAAAATATCCCAGAGGGTTTCATTATTTATAGGAATTTATGGCACTGGAGTAGACGTAAGACGGTGTAGGTGGGCCCCACATGACCTAGGGGTGCATCCTACCCCCAGCTACGTGGGCTCCCTGTAGGTCCTCTCGATCTCCCACAAAGCTTCCCCGGTCCTTCGTTGCCCGAAAGTAAAACATATTAAATCGGCAAGGTATTTTGACCTCTGTAGATATTGATTTCCTGCGAGACAAAAAAATACAGAAACAACAACTTGCACTAGGCACTAATTAATAGGTTAGTCCAAAAATAATAATATAAAAGGTTATAAAGTATAGAAAAGTGATAATATAATAGTATGAAACAATAAAAAGTTATAGATACATTTTAGACATATCATTAATTCAACACTCCCTAATGATTTCCCCTGCTTAAGAAAATCATCCAAAGAAGCATAGTCATACATTAGTACAGATAAATCAAAAGTAATGTGTCACCAATAGCTTGCTTAATTTCTAGTTGTAATTGGTCATTGCGCAGTTGTAGATAGTTGGGAAAAGATCCATCATGAACAAAGTCTCATGTCATAAAAAAAATCGCCAAAGTGGGTTATGGGCAATGATTATTGCCAAGTAAATAGAAACGTAATATGAACAGAATCATTTGCAGACAGTTGAGGAAAAAAAACCCTTCAAATAGTCCAGTTAGCTTTCGGGTTGGAGTTGGTCTCTGCGCTAATTAGTTCAATGGATCATCTAGTGATACTATTCATTCTCAAAGTCCATGAATTTGCTTTTAGTACAGATCACATTTCAAGGTATTTCATCATGATTTTTTTACACACATATACATTTCATCCTTGTATACTTGCATATTTTTTTGAAACTAAAAGTTTGAATTTTTCAAAAATTTCAGGAGCCCGGTCACCAATACGCCCCACTCCATTGGTTAATATTCTTTAGCAGAACTCATATAAAACATATGATCATTATATATTGTACCCAAAAAAACCAAATTTATATAATATTGGAATAATTTGAAAGCTTTCTCTAGCTCCATATATGCTCTTGAATCTGAGATACATACACCTAAAGCAAACTACTCAAGCTTATATCTACATGAATAGTGTATATATAGATACAAATGAAACTAATATTATACAGTGGCACACGTATAAATGGAGCAATACCCCTTTTCCTACACAAACAATGTCTTGAACCACATAAACGTACAAGCATACAGTACACACATCCACAGTTCCACACCACACGCACCCATCGAAAAGATATACCACACACGTACACAAGCGGGTGTACTTCTTTTTTACTTGCACACGTAGACACAAGTGCTGCTCAAACAAATACTACCAAGTTAAAGTAACCATATGGTGGTTGGACGTTACAGTTTTATTACACTCGTAAATCGTGCATGTGGGCACGTACGTACGTCTGGTCCGTCGACGGTGGAGGTGCAAGGAACTATGGCACGGCCGGCACACCGGGAACAGACGGCACCGGCGGCAGTGGCACCTTGGGCACGCCAGGGACGGACGGCATCGGAGGCAGTGGCACCTTGGGCAGGTCGGGGATGGACGGCATAGGCGGCAGCGGCAAGGTAGGCACGCCGGGGACGGACGGCATAGGCAACGTCGGAACGCGTGGCACCGTGGGAACCGTCGGCACGCTCGGCGCAGTGGGCACTGTCGGCACGACGGCGCCAGGTACCGGCACAGTCGGCACGCCTGGCACGGTGGGAACCGCCGGGATGGTCGGCAGGGCGGCGCCAGGTACTGGAACCGTCGGCACACCTGGCACGGTGGGCACCGTCGGCACGCCGGGCACGGTGGGAACTGTCGGCACCTTCGGGACGCCTGGCACGGTGGGAACCGTCGGGACGTTCGGCACGGTGGGCACCGTGGGAACGACGCCGCCTGGCAGGGCGGGGACTGTAGGGACGACGGGCACGGGGGGCAGCATCGGTGTGGGCAAGGCCGGAACGTCGGCGAGGAGGCGCGCGGCATGGCACGTGCTGAGCATGACGGCCATGACGAGCGCCATGGCCACGAAGCTCGTCGACGTGGAAGCCATGGGCGCGCGCTCGTGACCGCTAGTCACTACGTACCTTGTAGCTCTCTTCAAGCCCAGCGAAGCGCGATGTGGCTACTTGTTGTGTTGCTTTGTGATGCAATGATCGGAGCGCTGCATGCCAATTTTATAGCCCGTGAGCTGGCCTCGCGCCACTCTGTGTTTTTTTGGAAGGGAAGCTGGCGGCCGACCTCTGCTTGGCATTTTGCAAGCATCGGTTGTTGGCCAGGCAGAGCTGGTATGGGTCACATGGCCGCGTAAGGACTACTGATGATTGGCGGAGAAGTGCGAGACGATGGGTGGTATCCATCCATGCAACATGCTAGCTATGCAGCGCATTGCTTGATTTTATTAAACCTCACTACCCTAGTTAAGCTCACTAAGCTGGATGAAATTTTCTCCTTTAGGCAGCAGTTTCACTGCCTTTACTTCTATCATTTAGGACGACTTCAAGCACCAGATGCCAACCTAATTTATATTTGCATGGTGCAAGCGATTTGAACCGGTCATATTAGTCATGAAATACGTTTTTTTTTCATTAAGCAACCGCCCAGAGCTATGGATATTCATCAATCAAACAAAATAATAGCAATCCACTCCCTCTGTTTTGGGTTTCTTCTGTAGGAGAGGGAGTGTGGGGCGCTGGATTCCAATTCTTATTCGGCCTGGAAGCTGGATAGGCATTGCAAAGGTATCTTTGGGCCACGTCAGACTGCGATGTCCGCTCGTAGGCCCCGCCATGCTCTTTTTTTTAGCGAAAAAAATATGCAAGGTGCGTATCTTTTCATTGATAGGAGAAGATAGTTTAGCATGAGATTACAACCGATTCCAAGGCCATGTACACATGCGGCATAAGTGAAAGCGTCGGAGTAGAATCAAGTATGAACATGTTTTTATCAATGGGGATGTATCTCAAAAGGTAGAGCTCTCGCTTAGCATGCGAGAAGTTCTTCTTGAGGAAAACGACATCTACCCCGGCTCCATTTCATTGAAATGAACCAAACAGAGTAACGATTTATTACAGCACATGAGAGAAAACTGAGAGATCGACCTTGGCTACATGTGAAGGGTACGGTGATCGATACTCCACATTCTCGAATGCTCTGTTTTGTTGCACATTTTTGCTGTTGTTCCCTTTTCTTCGTAGAACAATGCACATAAATCACTCACGACCCGACGGTTAAATACAACGCGCAGTAACCAACTGGTTAGGTAACAGCCTGCGCCTAATTTCATTCTTTTCATTTCTTGTTGCGTACAATGTGTGGCAGGTATGTCCGTTTTCTTTTCTTGGTTTTTCTGAACCAATTTTTGTTATGTTCTATTTAGTTGTTTCTCTTTTCTTTTACCCCAATGCGTGAACTAGTTTCATATTTCTTTTTCTTTTTTCTTCAAATGCATGAACTATTTTTAAATTCCATGAAGTATTTCAAACCCATGAACTTTTTCTTTTTTCAAATTCATGGATTTTTCTCAAATTCGTGAATTTTTTTAATTTCATGAACTTTTCAAATTTTGTGCGCTTTATCAAATCCATGAACTTTTTTCAAACTCATGTTTATTTTTCATATTCATGAACTTCTCAAATTAGTGAACTTTTTTCAATTTTCTTGAACTAGTTTGTGTGTTGTGAACTTTTTGCAAGTATTAATGAACCTTTTCAAGTGAACTTCTTTCAAATTCAAGAACTTTTCTTCAATTAGTGAACTTTTTTAAAATTTTCATGAAGATTTTCAAATCCGTGATACTTTCCTCAGATGAGTGAACTTTTTTCAATTTTCATGAAATTTTTTGAATATGTGAACCTTTTATTTTTTTAAACAAATTCGTGAACTTCTTTTGATTGTTTGTGAGCTTTTTTTGTTTGAAATCTGTGAACTTCCAAATTTTGGAACGGCACGGCTGCAATTGTTTCATAAATATTCCGCTGTACTATCTGTTTGTAGTACACAGGTAACTCTAGTGGTTAGCCAAGCGTGTGCGGCATTGCAATGGTGTGAGTTCAAATCGTCGCTGCAGCAAGTTTATTTTTTGGTGTTTTTTCGCCTACGCTGTGCGTTAGTGGGCCGCCCCACCAGGGCGCTGCAGTGGGCGCCAATTGGGTTCGGCGGCGCTGAAGGCACCAAATAGGAGGTCCCCATAAATCGTGACTAGTTTTCTTTGAGGGATTCGTGACTACTAACTAGCGCATGGTCATTCGGCTACCAGTAGCAGCCCACAGCCCACGGCCCAGGCACTCCATTCGTAGCCGAAAACAACCGTCATGGGCGATTTCCTATTTGCTGCTTGCTGCGTCGAATAGTCGAGCAATCGCACAGGCGCGCTCCCTATTGGGCCGGCCCATATAGCAAGCGATGTAGCTAGCCGGGTAGACGGACTTTGTATGTCCAGTGTCCTGTAGCAACCGAGTTTCAGGGGTTTAAAAATTTCAAGATTTTTTTATAAAACGAATATGTTTTGAGAAACCAAATAATTTCGAAATTTCTGAATTTTCTTTGAAATTCCTTACATTTTTTAAATTCGGAACATTTTTTGAGACCTAGAAACCTTTTTTAATCCAATCTTTTTATTAGAAAGCGAACATTTTTTGAAACTCCCGAACAAAAGTTGAAGCACAAACATATTTTTGGAATTTGCAAACAATTATTTAAATGGAAACATTTTATGGAGCTACCAAAAAAATTGAAAGCATGAACATTTTTTGGAAATTGGCGAACAAATTTTGAAAATGGGGACATTTTTTGAAACTCCTAAACAAAATTTGAAAAGTTGAACATTTTCTGAACTTATGGATTTGTTTTTGAAAAGAGAACACTTTTTTTATAATATGCAAGCATTTTTTTGACAATGAAGAACATTTTTTGTATTTGTGAACATATATTAATAACAAGAACATTTTTGAACTTCTATTTTTTTAGAATTTTTGAAAAGAATTTGAAATTCTGAAGAACAAAAAGAAAATAAAAAAAGAGGAAAAAGGAATAAAAAATGAAATAAACAAACAGAAAAACGAAGAAAGAAGAAAAAAGAAAAAGAAAAGGCTAGTGAAAAAAACGGTTCAAGAAGCTTCTAGAAGGTTCCCAAAACCGGTCAGAAACCTCCAGAATGTTTCCAAAACCGGACACTGTAGCACAAATCTTGTAATTGGACCGGCCCATCTTGATAGCTAGGTCGCTCGCCTCTGTGCGAAGCAGCAGCAACTTGACGGCTGAATCCTATTCGATGCCTTAAGCATCGAACACAGTGCATTTCGTACAGGGCGCACACCCCTTTGTACACTTGTTTTTGTCCGTTCCTGGCTAATACACGCTACGCTAACCACTTTGCTAGTCCACTTTACGTGCTCAATAGAAACTCCTTCCGTCTTTTCATCTTACGTCTTTTTCTTTTTTCTATTTCTTTTTTCTTTGCTCTCTTTTTCTTTTTCCTTTATCATTGTTCTTTTTATTGGGAATGGTTTTGTTTGGTTTTTTATTCTTTTTTTCTTAATGCAAATTAAAACAAAGTTTTAAAAATCATTTAATTTTTTCGAAATTGATGAACTTTTATCAAATTGAACAAACTTTTTCAAAATTGAATGAATTTTTTTCAAATTAAATTAACATTTTCCAAATATAATAATCTTTTTTCAAATTTGATAAACTTTTTTCTTAAATTCGTGAACTTTTTTCTTCAAAATCAATGGACTTTATTCAAATTTGATTTTTTTTCTTCAGATTTGATGAACTTTTTCCATATTCAATGAACTTTTTTTAATTCAACGAACTATTTTCAAATTTGATGAACTTTTTTGAAATTTGATGAACTTTTTTCAATTTGATGAATTTTTTTTCAAATTCGATGAATTTTTTTCAATTTGATGAACTTTTTTGAAATTTGATGAACTATTTTTTTGAAATGTTTAATTTGATGAACTTTTTGGAAATTTCAACGAACTTTTTTCAAAATCGATGAACTTTTTTCTAAGCACAAGAGTATGTATTGTAGCCATCTGTTTTTTTAAATCTAGCCAACTGGTTTTGTTCCTTAAGAAAATGAGTACGTACTGTAGCAATTTAGCCATAGAAAAAAAATTGAGGGGAGCCAGGGATCGAGGGAGCGGCGGGGGGCAGCGATCGAGTGAGCCAGCAGCGAGCGGGCGAGCAGGAGGAGCCAGCTAGTGAGCGAGCGTTACTGGGCCAGGCCCAGTCAGGCTACGCAGCAGGCGTTGCGTTCGCCTACGAGCGCTGAAGGCGCCAGGGAGGAGCTCTCAACTTGACGCAATGAGCGTCCATTAGGATTTTCCGCGTTGAACTGTCGACGCAATGCACATGCAAACCACCCGAGCGCGGAATCTGGGCCGGCCCACTCACAGCGTGACAACAGTGGGTGCCAGCCGATTTTGGGAAGATGGCAAATGGTTCCTAGAACCGGGTTCTTCTACTAGTTTTGGGGTTTTTTCCGAGTGTTTATTAGTTCTTTTCTTTCTTTTCTTCTTTCTGTTTTCTTTGTTTCTTTCACATTTATTATTTTACTTATTTTCTTTTTAATATTCCTTTTTTATTTCAAGCCTTTTTGAATTTCCAAATATTCATTCGGAATTCCAACAAATTCTTGATTTCAAAGAACGTTCGTAGTTTGAAAATTATGTTCCCATATTCAGAATATATTCCTATTTTCTAATTTTTCTTCACAATTAAATAAATTGATTATACCAAAAAAATTTCACATTGTCAAAATTTGTTCGCAAATTCTAAGATTGTTTAGAATTTCAAAATTTGTGAATATTTTCAAAAAATAATTGGCATCCATTATTTGTTCATGTTTTCAATAATTCTTTGCAAATTGAAAAGGGAAAAGTATATTTTTCGTCCCTCAACTCTATTGAAAATATAGAAATAATCCCTAAACTTCAAAACCGGCAAATCATGGTCCCTCAACTTCTCAAACCGGATAACTTTCATCCCCCATACCGCTTTTTATGATTCTTGTCTGACCGCGTGCAGTAGCGATGGACACCGTGGATGATGTGTCCATGTTGCACTCGTCGCCGAAGGCGATGCAAGTGCAAAGCTGCTGGACGTAAGCCACGAGCTCAAAGTGCGCCCTAGCGATCTCGTGTTGGTTGGACTAAGAACGAGGCCCTCCTGCAGCCATGGCGGACGGTTGCTGTTAGTTGCATCGTGCCGACGGGGTGAACGGTGAAGGAAATATGCCCTAGAGGCAATAATAAAGTTATTATTTATTTCCTTATTTCATGATAAATGTTTATTATTCATGCTAGAATTGTATTAACCGAAAACTTGATACATGTGTGAATGCATAGACAAACAGAGTGTCACTAGTATGCCTCTACTTGACTAGCTCGTTGAATCAAAGATGGTTAAGTTTCCTAGCCATAGACATGAGTTGTTATTTGACTAACGGGATCACATCATTAGGAGAATGATGTGATTGACTTGACCCATTGCATTAGCTTAGCACTTGATCGTTTAAGTTTGTTGCTATTGCTTTCTTCATGACTTATACATGTTCCTATGACTATGAGATTATGCAACTCCCGTTTATCGGAGGAACACTTTGTGTGCTACCAAACATCACAACGTAACTAGGTAATTATAAAGGTGCTCTACAGGTGTCTCCGAAGGTACTTGTTGGGTTGGCATATTTCGAGATTAGGATTTGTCACTCCTATTGTCGGAGAGGTATCTCTGGACCCACTCGGTGATACACATCACTTAAGCCTTGCAAGCATTGCAACTAATGAGTTAGTTGCGGGATGATGTGTTACGGAACAAGTAAAGAGACTTGCCGGTAACGAGATTGAACTAGGTATTGAGATACCGACGATCGAATCTCGGGCAAGTGACATACCGATGACAAAAGGAACAACGTATATTGTTATGCGGTTTGACCGATAAAGATCTTCGTAGAATATGTAGGAGCCAATATGAGCATCCAGGTTCCGCTATTGGTTATTGACCGAAGACATGTCTCGGTCATGTCTACATAGTTCTCGAATGTGTAGGTCCGCACGCTTAAAGTTCGATGACGGTTATATTATGAATTTATGGTTTTTGATGTACCGAAGGTAGTTCGGAGTCCCGGATGTGATCACGGGCATGACGAGGAGTCTCGAAATGTTTGAGACGTAAAGATCGATATATTGGATGACTATATTTTGATACCGGAATAGTTCCCGGTGAGATCGGGATAATACCGGAGCACCGGGAGGTTATTGGAACCCCCCAGGAGGTATATGGGCCTTAATGGGCTTTAGTGGAAAGGAGGGGAAAGGAGTAAGGGAGCCCCCCCAAGTCCAATCCGAATTGGGAAGGGGGCCGGCCCCCCTTTCCTTCCTCCCTCCTTCCTCTTCCTTTCCTTTCCCTCTCCAAATAGGAAAAGGAGGAGTCCTACTCTCGGTGGGAGTAGGACTCCCCCCTTGGGCGCGCCTCTTCCCCTTGGCCGGCCCTCCCCTCCCCTCCTTTATATATGGAGGAGAGGGGCACCCCATAGACAACAATTGATCTCTTGGATCTTTTAGCCGTGTGCGGTACCCCTCTCCACCATAGTCCACCTCGATCATATTGTAGCAGTGCTTAGGCGAAGCCCTGTGACAGTAGAACATCAACATCGTCACCACACGTCGTGCTGACGGAACTCCCCCTCAAAGCTCGGCTGGATCGGAGTTCGAGGGACGTCATCGAGTTGAACGTGTGCAGAACTCGAAGGTGCCATGCGTTCGGTACTTGATCGGTCGGATCGTGAAGACGTACGACTACATCAACCGCGTTGTGCCAATGCTTCCGCTTTCGGTCTACGAGGGTACGTGGACACACTCTCCCCTCTCGTTGCTATGCATCACGATGATCTTGCGTGTGCTTAGGATTTTTTTTTGAAATTACTACGTTCCCCAACAGTGGCATCCGAGCCTAGTTATATACGTTGATGTTATATGCACGAGTAGAACACAAAGTGAGTTGTGGGCGATACAAGTCATACTGCTTACTAGCATGTCATACTTTGGTTTGGAGGTATTGTTGGATGAAGCGGCCCAGACCGACATTATGCGTACGCTTACACGAGACTGGTTCTACCGACGTGCTTTGCACACAGGTGGCTGGCGGGTGTCAGTTTCTCCAACTTTAGTTGAACCGAGTGTGGCTACGCCCGGTCCTTGAGAAGGTTAAAACATCACTAACTTGACGAACTATCGTTGTGGTTTTGATGCGTAGGTAAGAACGGTTCTTGCTCAGCCCATAGCAGCCACGTAAAACTTACAACAACAAAGTAGAGGACATCTAACTTATTTTTGCAGGGCATGTTGTGATGTGATATGGTCAAGACATGATGCTATATTTTATTATATGAGATGATCATGTTTTGTAACTGAGTTATCGGCAACTGGCAGGAGCCATATGGTTGTCGCTTTATTGTATGAAATGCAATCACCCTATAATTGTTTTACTTTATCACTAAGCAGTAGCGATAGTCGTAGAAGCAATAGTTGGCAAGACGACAATGATGCTACGATGGATATCAAGATGTCGCACCGGTGACGATGGTGATCATGACGGTGCTTCGAAGATGGAGATCACAAGCACAAGATGATGATGGCCATATCATATCACTTATATTGATTGCATGTGATGTTTATCTTTTATGCATCTTATTTTGCTTTGATTGACGGTAGCATTATAAGATGATCTCTCACTAAATTTCAAGATAAAAGTGTTCTCCCTGAGTATGCACCGTTGCCAAAGTTCGTCGTGCCCAGACACCACGTGATGATCGGGTGTGATAAGCTCTATGCCCAATTACAACGGGTGCAAGCCAGTTTTGCACACGCATAATACTCAGGTTAAACTTGACGAACCTAGCATATGCAGATATGGCCTCGGAACACTGAGACCAAAAGTTTGAGCGTGAATCATATAGTAGATATGATCAACATAGTGATGTTCATCATTGAAAACTACTCCATTTCACGTGATGATCGGTTATGGCTTAGTTGATTTGGATCACGTGATCACTTAGATGATTAGAGGGATGTCTATCTAAGTGGGAGTTCTTCAGTAATATGATTAATTGAACTTTAATTTATCATGAACTTAGTCCTGATAGTATTTTTCAAATAATGTTGTAGATCAATAGCTCGCGTTGTTGCTTCCCTGTGTTTTATATATGTTCCTAGAGAAAACTAAGTTGAAAGATGATAGTAGCAATGATGCGAACTGGGTCTGTGATATGAGGTTTATCCTCATTGCTGCACAGAAGAATTATGTCCTTGATGCACCGCTAGGTGACAAACCTATTGCAGGAGTAGATGCAGATGTTATGAACGTTTGGCTAGCTCAATATGATGACTACTTGATAGTTTAGTGCACCATGCTTAACGGCTTAGAATCAGGACATCAAAGACGTTTTGAATGTCATGGACCATATGAGATGTTCCAGGAGTTGAAGTTAATATTTCAAGCAAATACCTAAGTTGAGAGATATGAAGTCTCCAACAAGTTATATAGTTAAAAGATGGAGGAGAATAGCTCAAGCAGTGAGCATGTGCTCGGATTGTCTGGGTACTACAATCGCTTGAATCAAGTGGGAGTTAATCTTCCAGATAAAATAGTGATTGACAGAATTCTCTAGTCACCATTACCAAGTTAGTAGAACTTCGTGATGAACTATAGTATGCAAGGGATGACGAAAACGATTCCCGAGTTTTTCATGATGATGAAATCGATGAAGGTAGAAATCAAGAAAGAGTATCAAGTGTTGATGGTTGACAAGAACACTAGTTTCAAGGAAAAGGGCAAAGGAAAGAAGGGGAACTTCCAGAAGAACGGCAAGCAAGTTGCTGCTCAAGTGAATAAGCCCAAGTCTGGACCTAAGACTGAGACTAAGTGCTTCTACTTCAAAGGGACTGGTCACTGGAAGCGGAACTGCCCCAAGTATTTGGCGGATAAGAAGGATGGCAAAGTGAACAAAGGTATATTTGATATACATGTTATTGATGTGTACTTTACTAGTGTTTATAGCAACCCCTCAAGTATTTGATACTAGTTCAATTGCTAAAGAGTAGTAACTCGAAACGGGAGTCGCAGAATGAACAAAAACTAGTTAAAGGGCGAGGTGACGATGTGTGTTGGAAGTAGTTCCAAGATTGATATGATCATCATCGCACACTCCCTATACTTTCGGGATTAGTGTTGAACCTAAATAAGTGTTATTTGGTGTTTGCATTGAGCATGAATATGATTTGATCATGTTTATTGCAAAACAGTTATTCATTTAAATTAAAGAATAATTGTTGTTCTGTTTACATGAATAAAACCTTCTATGGTCATATGTTGGGGAACGCAGTAATTTCAAAAAAATTCCTACGCACACGCAAGATCATGGTGATGCATAGCAACGAGAGGGGAGAGTATGATCTACGTACCCTTGTAGATTGCAACGGAAGCGTTGACACAACGTAGTGGAAGTAGTCGTACGTCTTCTTCCCGATCCGACCGATCCAAGCACCGTTACTCCGGCACCTCCGAGTTCTTAGCACACGTACAGCTCGATAACGCTCCCCGGGCTCCGATCCAGCAAAGCTTCGGGGATGAGTTCCGTCAGCACGACGGCGTGATGACGATGATGATGTTCTACCGACGCAGGGCTTCGCCTAAGCACTACAACGATATGATCGAGGTGGAATAAGGTGGCAGGGGGCACCGCACACGGCTAAGGAACGATCACGAGGGTCAACTTGTGTTTCTTGATCTATCTTTGGTGCTAGCCCTGCCCCTCTATTTATATCTTGAGCCCTGGGGTCGAAACTTGGAGTTAAAGCCTTCACAAAGTCGGTTTCACCCGATAGGCAAGAGTCCTTCTCGGACTCCAGGGCCAGACGCCAGGGATCCCGGCGTCTGGACCCAGACGCCAGGGACCCTGGCGTCTGGCTCCTGGACTCCGCAAAACTTCCTTTTGCGCTTTCGAAAAACCTTGTGGGCTTTCCCCTTTGGCCCAAATAAAGTGTTCTCGTACCCAAACATTTCGGGAAACATCCGGAACCCCTTCCGGTGATTTCCGGAACCCTTCCGGTGACCAAACACTATTATCATATATATCAAACTTTATCTCCGGACCATTCCGGAGTTCCTCGTCATGTCTGTGATCTCATCTCGGACTCCGAACAACATTCGGTACATCAAAATGCATAAAACTCATAACAACTGTCATCATAACTTTAAGCGTGCGGACCCTACGGTTCGAGAACAATGTAGACATGACTGAGACAAATCTCCGGTTAATAACCAATAGCGGGACCTGGATGCCCATATTGGCTCCTACATATTCTATGAAGATCTTTATCGGTCAGACCGCATAACAACATACATTGTTCCCTTTGTCATCGGTATGTTACTTGCCCGAGATTCGATCGTCGGTATCCAATACCTAGTTCAATCTCGTTACTGACAAGTCTCTTTACTCGTTCCGTAATACATCATCTCACAACTAACATATTAGTTGTAATGCTTGCAAGGCTTATGTGATGTGCATTACCGAGAGGGCCCAGAGATACCTCTCCGACAATCGGAGTGACAAATCCTAATCTCGAAATATGCCAACCCAACATCTACCTTTGGAGACACCTGTAATGCTCCTTTATAATCACCCATTTACGTTGTGACATTTGGTAGCACCCAAAGTGTTCCTCCGGTAAACGGGAGTTGCATAATCTCATAGTCATAGGAACATGTATAAGTCATGAAGAAAGCAATAGCAACATACTAAACGATCGGGTGCTAAGCTAATGGAATGGGTCATGTCAATCAGATCATTCAACTAATGATGTGATCTCGTTAATCAAATAACAACTCCTTTGTCTATGGTTAGGAAACATAACCATCTTTGATTAACGAGCTAGTCAAGTAGAGGCATACTAGTGACACTCTGTTTGTCTATGTATTCACACATGTATTATGTTTCCGGTTAATACAATTCTAGCATGAATAATAAACATTTATCATGATATAAGGAAATAAATAATAACTTTATTATTGCCTCTAGGGCATATTTCCTTCAGTCTCCCACTTGCACTAGAGTCAATAATCTAGATTACACAGTAATGATTCTAACACCCATGGAGCCTTGGTGCTGATCATGTTTTGCTCGTGGAAGAGGCTTAGTCAACGGGTCTGCAACATTCAGATCCGTATGTATCTTGCAAATCTCTATGTCTCCCACCTGGACTAGATCCCGGATGGAATTGAAGCGTCTCTTGATGTGCTTGGTTCTCTTGTGAAATCTGGATTCCTTTGCCAAGGCAATTGCACCAGTATTGTCACAAAAGATTTTCATTGGACGCGATGCACTAGGTATGACACCTAGATCGGATATGAACTCCTTCATCCAGACTCCTTCATTTGCTGCTTCCGAAGCAGCTATGTACTCCGCTTCACATGTAGATCCCGCTACGGCGCTTTGTTTCGAACTGCACCAACTGACAGCTCCACCGTTTAATGTAAACACGTATCCGGTTTGCGATTTAGAATCGTCCGGATCAGTGTCAAAGCTTGCATCAACGTAACCTTTTACGATGAGCTCTTTGTCACCTCCATATATGAGAAACATATCCTTAGTCCTTTTCAGGTATTTTAGGATGTTCTTGACTGCTGTCCAGTGATCCACTCCTGGATTACTTTGGTACCTCCCTGCTAGACTTATAGCAAGGCACACATCAGGTCTGGTACACAGCATTGCATACATGATAGAGCCTATGGCTGAAGCATAGGGAACATCTTTCATTTTCTCTCTATCTTCTGCAGTGGTCGGGCTTTGAGTCTTACTCAATTTCACACCTTGTAACACAGGCAAGAACCCTTTCTTTGCTTGATCCATTTTGAACTTTTTCAAAACTTTGTCAAGGTATGTGCTTTGTGAAAGTCCAATTAAGCGTCTTGATCTATCTCTATAGATCTTAATGCCTAATATGTAAACAGCTTCACCGAGGTCTTTCATTAAAAAACTCTTATTCAAGTATCCCTTTATGCTATCCAGAAATTCTATATCATTTCCAATCAATAATATGTCATCCACATATAATATCAGAAATGCTACAGAGCTCCCACTCACTTTCTTGTAAATACAGGCTTCTCCGAAAGTCTGTATAAAACCAAATGCTTTGATCACACTATCAAAACGTTTATTCCAACTCCGAGAGGCTTGCACCAGTCCATAAATGGATCGCTGGAGCTTGCACACTTTGTTAGCTCCCTTTGGATCGACAAAACCTTCCGGTTGCATCATATACAACTCTTCTTCCAGAAATCCATCCAGGAATGCAGTTTTGACATCCATCTGCCAAATTTCATAATCATAAAATGCGGCAATTGCTAACATGATTCGGACAGACTTAAGCATCGCTACGGGTGAGAAGGTCTCGTCGTAGTCAACCCCTTGAACTTGTCGAAAACCTTTTGCGACAAGTCGAGCTTTGTAGACAGTAATATTACCATCAGCGTCAGTCTCTTCTTGAAGATCCATTTATTCTCAATTGCTTGCCGATCATCGGGCAAGTCAACCAAAGTGCATACTTTGTTATCATACATGGATCCCATATCAGATTTCATGGCTTCAAGCCATTTTGCGGAATCTGGGCTCACCATCGCTTCTTCATAGTTCGTAGGTTCATCATGATCTAGTAGCATGACTTCCAGAACAGGATTACCGTACCACTCTAGCGCAGATCTCACTCTGGTTGATCTACGAGGTTTAGTAGTATCTTGATCTAAAGTTTCATGATCATCATCATTAGCTTCCTCACTAACTGGTGTAGGTGTCACTGAAACAGTTTTCTGTGATGTACTACTTTCCAATAAGGGAGCAGGTACAGCTACCTCATCAAGTTCCACTTTCCTCCCACTCGCTTCTTTCGAGAGAAACTCCTTCTCCAGAAAGTTTCCGAATTTAGCAACAAAAGTCTTGCCTTCGGATCTGTGATAGAAGGTGTATCCAATAGTTTCCTTTGGATAACCTATGAAGACACATTTCTCTTATTTGGGTTCGAGCTTATCAGGTTGAAGCTTTTTCACATAAGCATCGCAGCCCCAAACTTTCAGAAATGACAACTTTGGTTTCTTGCCAAACCACAGTTCATAAGGCGTCGACTCAACAGATTTTGATGGTTCCCTATTTAACGTGAATGCGGCCATCTCTAGAGCGTATCCCCAAAATGATAGCGGTAAATCAGTAAGAGACATCATAGATCGCACCATATCTAGTAAAGTACGATTACGACGTTCGAAGACACCATTACGCTGTGGTGTTCCGGGTGGCGTGAGTTGCGAAACTATTCCGCATTGCTTCAAATGTACACCAAACTCGTAACTCAAATATTCTCCTCCACGATCAGATCGCAGAAACTTTATTTTCTTGTTACGATGATTTTCAACTTCACTCTGAAATTCTTTGAACTTTTCAAATGTTTCAGACTTATGTTTCATTAAGTAGATATACCCATATCTGCTTAAGTCATCTGTGAAGGTGAGAAAATAACGATATCCGCCACGAGCCTCAATATTCATCGGACCACATACATCTGTATGTATGATTTCCAACAAATCTGTTGCTCTCTCCATAGTACCGGAGAACGGTGTTTTAGTCATCTTGCCCATGAGGCACGGTTTGCAAGTACCAAGTGATTCATAATCAAGTGGTTCCAAAAGTCCATCAGTATGGAGTTTCTTCATGCGCTTTACACCGATATGACCTAAACGGCAGTGCCACAAATAAGTTGCACCATCATTATCAACTCTGCATCTTTTGGTTTCAACATTATGAATATGTGTATCACTACTCTCGAGATTCAATAAGAATAGACCACTCTTCAAGGGTGCATGACCATAAAAGATATTACTCATATAAATAGAACAACCATTATTCTCTGATTTAAATGAATAACCGTCTCGCATTAAACAAGATCCAGATATAATGTTCATGCTCAACGCTGGCACCAAATAACAATTATTTAGGTCTAATACTAATCCCGAAGGTAGATGTAGAGGTAGCATGCCGACCGCGATCACATCGACTTTGGAACCATTTCCCACGCGCATCGTCACCTCGTCCTTAGCCAATCTTCGCTTAATCCGTAGTCCCTGTTTCGAGTTGCAAATATTAGCAACAGAACCAGTATCAAATACCCAGGTGCTACTGCGAGCATTAGTAAGGTACACATCAATAACATGTATATCACATATACCTTTGTTCACCTTGCCATCCTTCTTATCAGCCAAATACTTGGGGCAGTTCCGCTTCCAGTGACCAGTTTGCTTGCAGTAGAAGCACTCAGTTTCAGGCTTAGGTCCAGACTTGGGTTTCTTCTCTTGAGCAGCAACTTGCTTGCTGTTCTTCTTGAAGTTTCCCTTCTTCTTTCCTTTGCCCTTTTTCTTGAAACTAGTGGTCTTGTTGACCATCAACACTTGATGCTCCTTCTTGATTTCTACCTCCGCAGCTTTCAGCATTGCGAAGAGCTCGGGAATAGTCTTATTCATCCCTTGCATATTATAGTTCATCACGAAGCTCTTGTAGCTTGGTGGCAGTGATTGGAGAATTCTGTCAATGACGCAATCATCCGGAAGATTAACTCCCAATTGAATCAAGTGATTATTATACCCAGACATTTTGAGTATATGCTCACTAACAGAACTGTTCTCCTCCATCTTACAGCTATAGAACTTATTGGAGACTTCATATCTCTCAATCCGGGCATTTGCTTGAAATATTAACTTCAACTCCTGGAACATCTCATATGCTCCATGACGTTCAAAACGTCGTTGAAGTCCCGATTCTAAGCCGTAAAGCATGGCACACTGAACTATCGAGTAGTCATCAGCTTTGCTCTGCCAGACATTCATAACATCTGGTGTTGCTCCAGCAGCAGGCCTGGCACCCAGCGGTGCTTCCAGGACGTAATTCTTCTGTGCAGCAATGAGGATAATCCTCAAGTTACGGACCCAGTCCGTGTAATTGCTACCATCATCTTTCAACTTTGCTTTCTCAAGGAACGCATTAAAATTTAACGGAACAACAGCACGAGCCATCTATCTACAATCAAACATAAACAAGCAAGATACTATCAGGTACTAAGTTCATGATAAGTTTTAGTTCAATTAATCAAATTACTTAAGAACTCCCACTTAGATAGACATCCCTCTAATCCTCTAAGTGATCACGTGATCCAAATCAACTAAACCATGTCCGATCATCACGTGAGATGGAGTAGTTTCATTGGTGAACATCGCTTATGTTGATCATATCTACTATATGATTCACGCTCGACCTTTCAGTCTCCGTGTTCCGAGGCCATATCTGTATATGCTTGGCTCGTCAAGTATAACCTGAGTATTCCGCGTGTGCAACTGTTTTGCACCCATTGTATTTGAACGTAGAACCTATCACACCCGATCATCACGTGGTGTCTCAACACGAAGAACTTTCGCAATGGTGCATACTCAGGGAGAACACTTCTTGATAATTTAGTGAGAGATCATCTTATAATGCTACCGTCAATCAAAGCAAGATAAGATGCATAAAGGATAAACATCACATGCAATCAATATAAGTGATATGAATGGCCATCATCATCTTGTGCTTGTGATCTCCATCTCTGAAGCACCGTCGTGATCACCATCGTCACCGGTGCGACACCTTGATCTCCATTGTAGCATCGTTGTCGTCTCGCCAATCTTATGCTTCCACGACTATCGCTACCGCTTAGTGATAAAGTAAAGCATTACATCACGATTGCATTGCATACAATAAAGCGACAACCTTATGGCTCCTGCCAGTTGCCGATAACTCGGTTACAAAACATGATCATCTCATACAATAAAATTTAGCATCATGTCTTGGCCATATCACATCACAACATGCCCTGCAAAAACAAGTTACATGTCCTCTACTTTGTTGTTGCAAGTTTTACGTGGCTGCTACGGGCTTAAGCAAGAACCAATCTCACCTACGCATCAAGACCACAACGATAGTTTGTCAATTTGACTCCGTTTTAACCTTCGCAAGGACCGGGCGTAGCCACACTCGGTTCAACTAAAGTTGGAGAAACAGTCACCCGCAAGCCACCTATGTGCAAAGCACGTCGGGAGAACCGGTCTCGCTTAAGCGTACACGTAATGTCGGTCCGGGCCGCTTCATCCAACAATACCGCCGAACCAAAGTATGACATGCTGGTAGGCAGTATGACTTATATCGTCCACAACTCACTTGTGTTCTACTCGTGCAAATAACATCAAACCATAAAACCTAGGCTCGGATGCCACTGTTGGGGAACGCAGTAATTTCAAAAAAATTCCTACGCACACGCAAGATCATGGTGATGCATAGCAACGAGAGGGGAGAGTATGATCTACGTACCCTTGTAGATCGCAACGGAAGCGTTGACACAACGTAGTGGAAGTAGTCATACGTCTTCTTCCCGATCCGACCGATCCAAGCACCGTTACTCCGGCACCTCCGAGTTCTTAGCACACGTACAGCTCGATGACGCTCCCCGGGCTCCGATCCAGCAAAGCTTCGGGGATGAGTTCCGTCAGCACGACGGCGTGATGACGATGATGATATTCTACCGACGCAGGGCTTCGCCTAAGCACTACAACGATATGATCGAGGTGGAATAAGGTGGCAGGGGGCACCGCACACGGCTAAGGAACGATCACGAGGATCAACTTGTGTTTCTTGATCTATCTTTGGTGCTAGCCCTGCCCCTCTATTTATATCTTGAGCCCTGGGGTCGAAACTTGGAGTTAAAGCCTTCACAAAGTCGGTTTCACCCGATAGGCAAGAGTCCTTCTCGGACTCCAGGGCCAGACGCCAGGGATCCCGGCGTCTGGACCCAGACGCCAGGGACCCTGGCGTCTGGCTCCTGGACTCCGCAAAACTTCCTTTTGCGCTTTCCAAAAACCTTGTGGGCTTTCCCCTTTGGCCCAAAATAAAGTGTTCTCGTACCCAAACATTTCGGGAAACATCCGGAACCCCTTCCGGTGACCAAACACTATTATCATATATATCAAACTTTATCTCCGGACCATTCCGGAGTTCCTCGTCATGTCCGTGATCTCATCTCGGACTCCGAACAACATTCGGTACATCAAAATGCATAAAACTCATAACAACTATCATCGTAACTTTAAGCGTGCGGACCCTACGGTTCGAGAACAATGTAGACATGACTGAGACAAATCTCCGGTTAATAACCAATAGCGGGACCTGGATGCCCATATTGGCTCCTACATATTCTATGAAGATCTTTATCGGTCAGACCGCATAACAACATACATTGTTCCCTTTGTCATCGGTATGTTACTTGCCCGAGATTCGATCGTCGGTATCCAATACCTAGTTCAATCTTGTTACCGACAAGTCTCTTTACTCGTTCCGTAATACATCATCTCACAACTAACATATTAGTTGTAATGCTTGCAAGGCTTATGTGATGTGCATTACCGAGAGGGCCCAGAGATACCTCTCTGACAATCGGAGTGACAAATCCTAATCTCGAAATATGCCAACCCAACATCTACCTTTGGAGACACCTGTAATGCTCCTTTATAATCACCCATTTACGTTGTGACGTTTGGTAGCACCCAAAGTGTTCCTCCGGTAAACGGGAGTTGCATAATCTCATAGTCATAGGAACATGTATAAGTCATGAAGAAAGCAATAGCAACATACTAAACGATCGGGTGCTAAGCTAATGGAATGGGTCATGTCAATCAGATCATTCAACTAATGATGTGATATCATTAATCAAATAACAACTCCTTTGTCTATGGTTAGGAAACATAACCATCTTTGATTAACGAGCTAGTCAAGTAGAGGCATACTAGTGACACTCTGTTTGTCTATGTATTCACACATGTATTATGTTTCCGGTTAATACAATTCTAGCATGAATAATAAACATTTATCATGATATAAGGAAATAAATAATAACTTTATTATTGCCTCTAGGGCATATTTCCTTCATCATACACCCAATGAAAATGGTTTGTTGGATCTCGATCATAGTGAAACACATATTCATAATATTGAAGCCAAAATATGCAAAGTTAATAATGATAGTGCAACTTATTTGTGGCACTGCCGTTTTAGGTCATATTGGTGTAAAGTGCATGAAGAAAATCCATGCTGATGGGCTTTTGGAATCACTTGATTATGAATCAGTTGATGCTTGCGAACCATGCCTCATGGGCAAGATGACTAAGACTACGTTCTCCGGAACAATGGAGCGAGCAACTGACTTATTGGAAATAATACATACTGATGTATGCAATCCAATGAGTGTTGAGACTCGCGGCGGGTATCGTTATTTTCTGACCTTACAAATGAATTGAGCAGATATGGGTATATCTACTTGATGAAACATAAGTCTGAAACATTTGAAAAGTTCATATAATTTCAGAGTGAAGTAGAAAATCATTGTAACAAGAAAATAAAGTTTCTACGATCTGATCGTGGAGGAGAATATTTGAGTTATGAGTTTGGTCTTCATTTGAAACAATGCGGAATAGTTTTGCAACTCACGCCACCTGGAACACCAGAGCATAATGGTGTGTCTGAACATCGTAATCGTACTTTATTAGATATGGTGCAATCTATGATGTTTCTTACCGATTTACCACTATCGTTTTGGGGTTATGCATTAGAGACAACTGCATTCACGTTAAAAAGGGCACCATCTAAATCCGTTGAGACGACACCATATGAACTGTGGTTTGGCAAGAAACCAAAGTTGTCATTTCTTAAAGTTTGGGGTTGCGATGCTTATGTGAAAAAGTTTCATCCTGATAAGCTCAAACCCAAATCGGAGAAATGTCTCTTCATAGGATACCCAAAGGAGACAGTTGGGTACGCCTTCTATCACAGATCCGAAGGCAAGATATTCGTTGCTAAGAATGGATACTTTCTAGAGAAGGAGTTTCTCTCGAAAGAAGTGAGTGGGAGGAAAGTAGAACTTGATGAGGTAACTGTACCTGCTCCTTTATTGGAAAGTAGTTCATCACAGAAATCTGTTCCTGTGACTCCTACACCAATTAGTGAGGAAGCTAATGATGATGATCATGTAACTTCAGATCAAGTTACTACCGAACCTCGTAGGTCAACCAGAGTAAGATCCGCACCAGAGTGGTACGGTAATCCTGTTCTGGAGGTCATGTTACTTGACCATGATGAACCTACAAACTATGAGGAAGCGATGATGAGCCCAGATTCCGCGAAATGGTTTGAGGCCATGAAATCTGAGATGGGATCCATGCATGAGAACAAAGTGTGGACTTTGGTTGACTTGCCCGATGATCGGCAAGCCATAGAAAATAAATGTATCTTCAAGAGGAACACGGACGCTGGTAGTAGTGTTACTATCTACAAAGCTAGACTTGTCGGAAAAAGGTTTTGACAAAGTTCAAGGTGTTGACTACTATGAGATTTTCTCACTCGTATCGATGCTTAAAGTCTGTCTGAATCATGTTAGCAATTGCCGCATTTTATGAAATCTGGCAAATGGATAACAAAACTGCAATCCTTAATGGATTTATTAAAAAAGAGTTGTATATGATGCAACCAGAAGGTTTTGTCAATCCTAAAGGTGCTAACAAAGTGTGCAAGCTCCAGCGATCCATCTGTGGACTGGTGCAAGCATCATGGAGTTGGAATATACGCTTTGATGAGTTGATTAAAGCATATAGTTTTATACAGACTTGCGGTGAAGCCTGTATTTTACAAGAAAGTGAGTGGGAGCACTACAACCTTTCTGATAAGTATATGTAAATGACATATTGTTGATCAGAAATGATGTAGAATTTTCTGGAAAGCATAAAGGAGTGTTTGAAAGGAGTTCTTCAAAGAAAGACCTCGGTGAAGCTGCTTACATGTTGAGCATCAAAGATCTATAGAGATAGATCAAGACGCTTGATAAAGATTTTCAATGAGTATGTACCTTGACAAGATTTTGAATTAGTTCAAAATGGAACAGTCAAAGAAAGAGTTCTTGCCTGTGTGCAAGGTGTGAAGTTGAGTAAGACTCAAAGCCCGACCACAGCAGAAGATAGAAAGAGAATGAAAGTCATTCCTTATGCCTCAGTCATAGGTTCTATAAAGTATGCCATGCTATGTACCAGATCTATTGTATACCCTACACTGAGTTTGGCAAGGGAGTACAATAGTGATCTTGGAGTAGATCACTGGACAACGGTCAAACTTATCCTTAGTGGAACAGGGATATGTTTCTCGATTATGGAGGTGACAAAAGGTTCGTCGTAAAGGGTTACGTCGATGCAAGTTTTGACACTGATCTAGATGACTCTAAGTCTCAATCTGGATACATATTGAAAGTGGGAGAAATTAGCTAAAGTAGCTCCGTGCAGAGCATTGTAGACATAGAAATTTGCAAAATACATAACGGATCTGAATGTGAAAGACCCGTTGACTAAGATTCTCTCACAAGCAAAGCATGATCACATCTTAGTACTCTTTGAGTGTTAATCACATAGCGATGTGAACTAGATTACTGAATCTAGTAAACCCTTTGGGTGTTGGTCACAAGGCAATGTGAACTATGGGTGTTAATCACATGATGATGTGAACTATCGATGTTAATCACATGGTGATGTGATCTAGATTATTGACTCTAGTGCAAGTGGGAGACTGAAGGAAATATGCCCTAGAGGCAATAATAAAGTTATTATTTATTTCGTTATTTCATGATAAATGTTTATTATTCATGCTAGAATTGTATTAACCAGAAACTTGATACATGTGTGAATGCATAGACAAACAGAGTGTCACTAGTATGCCTCTACTTGACTAGCTCATTGAATCAATGATGGTTAAGTTCCCTAGCCATAGACATGAGTTGTCATTTGATTAACGGGATCACATCATTAGGAGAATGATGTGATTGACTTGACCCATTCCATTAGCTTAGCACTTGATCATTTAAGTTTGTTGCTATTGCTTTCTTCATGACTTATACATGTTCCTATGACTATGAGATTATGCAACTCCCGTTTACCGGAGGAACACTTTGTGTGCTACCAAACGTCACGACGTAACTGGGTGATTATAAAGGTGCTCTACAAGTGTCTCCGAAGGTACTTGTTGGGTTGGCGTATTTCGAGATTAGGATTTGTCACTCGATTGTCGGAGAGGTATCTCTGGGCCCACTCGGTAATACACATCACTTAAGCCTTGCAAGCATTGCAACTAATGAGTTAGTTACGAGATGATGTGTTACGGAACGAGTAAAGAGACTTGCCGGTAATGAGATTGAACTAGGTATTGAGATACCGACAATCGAATCTCGGGCAAGTAACATACCGATGACAAAAGGAACAACGTATGTTGTTATGCGGTTTGACCGATAAAGATCTTTGTATAATATGTAGGAGCCAATATGAGCATCCAGGTTCCGCTATTGGTTATTGACCGGAGACGTGTCTCGGTTATGTCTACATAGTTCTCGAACCCGTAGGGTCCGCACGGTTAAAGTTCGATGATGGTTATATTATGAGTTTATAGTTTTTGATGTACCGAAGGTCGGAGTTCCAGATTTGATCACGGA
Source organism: Triticum aestivum (assembly GCF_018294505.1). Classification (NCBI taxonomy): domain Eukaryota; kingdom Viridiplantae; phylum Streptophyta; class Magnoliopsida; order Poales; family Poaceae; genus Triticum; species Triticum aestivum. Next base: position 608,296,812 of record NC_057806.1, on the reverse strand, counting down.
CATGACGAGGAGTCTCGAAATGTTCGAGAAGTAAAGATCGATATATTGGACGACTATATTTTGATACCGGAATGGTTCCGGGTGAGATCGGGATAATACTGGAGCACCGGGAGGTTATCGGAACCCCCGGGAGGTATATGGGCCTTAATGGGCTTTAGTGGAAAGGAGGGGAAAGGAGCAAGGGAGGGGCGCGCCCCCCAAGCCCAATCCGAATTGGGAAGGGGGCCGCCCCCCTTCCTTCCTCCCTCCTTTCTTTTCCTTCCCTTTCCCTCTCCAAATAGAAAAAGGAGGAGTCCTACTCGGGAGTAGGACTCTCCCCTTGGGCGTGCCTTCTCCCCTTGGCCGGCCCTCTCCTCCCCTCCTTGATATACGGAGGAAAGGGGCACCCCATAGACAACAATTGATCTCTTGGATCTTTTAGCCATGTGCGGTGCCCCTCTCCACCATAGTCCACCTCGATAATATTGTAGCAGTGCTTAGGCGAAGCCCTGCGATAGTAGAACATCAATATCGTCACCATGCCGTCGTGCTGACGGAACTCTCCCTCAAAGCTCAGCTGGATCGGAGTTCGAGGGACGTCATCGAGTTGAACGTGTGCAGAACTCGGAGGTGACATGCGTTCGGTACTTGATCGGTCGGATCGTGAAGACATACGACTACATCAACCGCGTTGTGCTAACGCTTCCGCTTTCGGTCTACGAGGGTACGTGGACACACTCTGCCCTCTCGTTGCTATGCATCACCATGATCTTGCGAGTGCGTAGGAAATTTTTTAAAATTACTACGTTCCTCAACAAACGGAAGCCGATGCAGTTGGCGGCAAGCGCTGACAGCGGTCCGCGGCACGCGCACGAACTTCACAGGCACACCACGTACAACACAAGCTCATCACGCATGCATGCACTGATGCACACCGGCATGCCAGTAAAAATACATGCTATTATTATTTACTAATAAAGGAGGGCATTGCACAAATCACCATTTATTGGGGCTACTGATGAAGCTATGTACCTAGGGTAGGGGCACGGACCCGTCTAAAGAGCCCTACCCAAGGACATCCCTAGAAGAAGCCACCTTTCAATCGACTTGAAGGTATCCCACTCGACGGGTTCAAGACACTCGACCAAGAAGCTATCACTCAACCATGAAGCCAACCACTCGACTGCCAGGAGACCTAAAGTCACTCCGCAGGCAAACGGTCAGCTGTTAAGTAGTCTTTATGGTCATTATAGCACTTTATTAGGAGCGTTACCAGTAACGCCCAATCTTAAATGTACCTTAAACCCTGCATTACTGAGGGCAGGAGGGGGCTGGCGAACTCTATATAAGCCACCCCCCTCCTCAGTATGAAGGGTTCGCACCCCTGTAATCCATACACGCATAATCCAGTCGACCGCCTCCGGGCTCCGAGACGTAGGGCTATTACTTCCTCCGAGAAGGGCCTGAACTCGTAAATCTCGCGTGTTACAACTTCCCAATAGCTAAGATCTAGCCTCTCCATACTCACCCCCTACATCACTGTCAGAGCTAGAACCACGACAGTTGGCGCCCACCTTGGGGCAGGAATCTTAGCGCCTAGTTGGAGAAGTTGCGATCTTTTCCGATCCCTTTGATCATGGTTTCTTGTGGAGTTTTGGTGGAGGGCCGTGAGATCCGTCTCGGCGCGCTCACACTCATTGTTGATGACTCCACCTGGCTGCAGGAGGCACCACTCGACATCGACGCGCTCCCCGTCCGCGGTGCGACGCACTTCCGCACTTGCATTCGTGGCGTCCTCCCGCGGCAGCCATCGACCCATTATCAGTCGGCCCCTGCGTCGTCTCCCCGCCCTGTCTCCCACCAGCGCAAGCGCTCCGGTCGGTCAAGACTTCAGCGGTGGGTGAGGCCCGCTGTGGCCCGCCAGTCGGCAGCCCCACAAGTCGCGGCAATCGAGCCCGACGAATCCCTCTATGGCCTGTTCGACCTGTCGACTGGCTCCGCGGAGACCGCATCCGAGTGCGACAGCAGTGACCCAGCGGCTGAGGTTCTGGCGGTCGATGGAACACACAGTCCCCCCGGTTTCCCTCGCGCTGAAGGGGGCGCGGGTGGGGGGGGGACCCGTCGCGTCCCCACGATGAGTATCTCCCCGAACCTCTCACGTCATTACAGCGAGAGGAGCTTCGCCGCCGGAACATGGACGCGCTCCACACTCCTATTGTCGGAGAAACCCCCGAGGCCCGGGCCTTGGAGGACGCGCGCCTGGCTAACCTGGCCGAGCGCACTCGACTAGAGAATCTCCAGCGAATACTCGACGAGCAAGCGCGTCAGCGAGCTCCCGAGTCCAGTTGACATCAGCAAGCCCCCGAGTCCAGTCGACGTCAGCTCTTCTCGCCGCCTCAGGTATATCGAACCCCTGTTCAAAATTTGGCCGCCGCAGCCCGTATAGCAGAATCAATTCAGCCCTCCCAATTGGAGGCTGGCAGGGGCTTGTTGCAGATCAGAGCGTTGCTCCGGGCGGTGGGAAACCAGAATTCCGCCATTTCTCAGTCGCGGGATAGGATCCACAGTCGATCCATTGCAACAGATACAGTCCAGTCGGCTCACAGCCCGAGATCGCCCCCGAGGCGTGAGGGACATGGTGACCGGCATGATCAGTACAGGAGGAATGAGCAGTATGATCACCGATTCGATCGTGATGACCGACGTCGAGTGCCAACCCCTCCCCCGAGGAGTGGGTCATATGCGCCTCGACGGCGAGATGACAGACGCCCTCATAGTGTTGGGCAGAGGATTCTAGTCGACCCCAGGGACCCAGGCTTTCATGCGAGATCCATCCTCGTTCAAGGCTTGGTTGACAGGAACAGAGCTCATCGAGAAGGCCACAACAGAGATGCGCCTGCCGGCAATAGAGTACACGCTCAGGGCCAGAGTGTTTCAGTCGAGCCATCAGAGCCGCAGAGATTCCTCCCAACTTCAGGCTGGCGACTGGAGTCAGCAAGTTCACAGGTGAATCTAAGCCTAACACTTGGCTCGAAGATTACCGAGTGGCTGTACAGATTGGCGGTGGCAATGATGAGGTGGCCATGAAGCATTTGCCTCTCATGTTAGAGGGCTCAGCCAGAGCGTGGTTAAATCAGTTGGCACCCGGAAGCATCTACACTTGGGAGGACCTCTCCCGAGTGTTTGTCACAACCTTCGAGGGAACATGCAAGCGACCCGCAGGCCTTACGGAATTGCGGTCTTGCGTGCAGAAGCCGAATAAAACTCTGAGGGATTACATCCAGAGGTGGATCACACTGCATCACACGGTTGAGAATGTGCCAGACCATCAAGCAGTTTGTGCCTTCAAGGAAGGCGTCAAGTACAGAGAATTGAATCTGAAGTTCGGTCGAACTGGAGAGATGTCTCTGAATCGGATGATGGAGATTGCCACCAAGTACGCTAATGGTGAAGACGAAGATCGACTCCGGAGCGGCAAGTACAAGGCAGTCGCCCAAGAAATCAGAGGGAACTCCAGTCGGAAATAGAAGCGGAAGGCCGAACCGGCTGCCCCTGGGGAGGCCCTGGCCGTAGCCCAGGGAAACTTCAAGGGAAAACCCAAGGGCACCTGGAAGCCCAAGAAAGTCAAGGATCAGGATGAAAATGATGTGTTGGATCTTCCATGTCACATCCACACCAAGAAAGATGAAGAGGGTAATTTTATTTACCCAAAACATACCACTCGATAGTGTCGGCTCCTAATCCAGCAGTTTCAAGGCAAGCAGTCCAAGGACAAGGAAAAAGAGTCGGACAGAGTTGAGGACAAGGAAGACAATGATGATGGATACCCCCAAGTCAATTCCACCCTGATGATTTTTGCCGATGTCGAAAGCAAAAGTCGACTGAAAGTCATTAACCGCGAGGTGAACATGGTTGCCCCGGCAACACCCAGTTACCTGAAGTGGTCTCAGACTGCCATCACGTTCGACCAGTCTGATCACCCGACGCACATTGCCACCCCTGGGAGGCAAGCTTTGGTGGTCGACCCAATTGTCGAAGGCACTCGACTGACCAAAGTCCTGATGGATGGTGGCAGTGGTCTGAACATACTGTATGCCGAGACATTGAAAGGAATGGGCATTCCGATGTCCAGGCTCAGTACCAGTAACATGAGCTTCCACGGAGTCATTCCTGGGAAGAAAGCCCAATCACTCGGCCAGATTGCTCTTGATGTGCTTTTCGGTGATTCAAAGAATTACCGCAAGGAAAAGTTGACATTCGAGGTTGTGGACTTCCAAAGTGCTTATCATGCCATTTTGGGAAGGCCAGCTTACGCACGCTTCATGGCCCGACCATGTTACATGTATCTCAAACTGAAGATGCCTGGCCCCAAAGGTGTGATCACTGTTATGGGCAATCGGAAGAAGGCGGAAGAGTGTTTTCAGAAAGGCTCAAAGATTGCAGATGCTCAGATGGCAGTGGTCGAACTGCAAGAGTACCAAAAGACTGCCGATCCGAGTGAATTGCTACGAGCCAAGAAGCCTACTTCAGAATCTGCTTTCCAGTCGTCCGGTGAAACAAAGACAGTCCACATTCACCCGACCGACCCCGATGCTGCCCCGACTCACATCTCAACGACGCTTGACTCCAAATAGGAAGAAGCGCTCGTCCAGCTCCTCCGTGAGAACTGGGACATCTTCGCATGGAAACCCTCTGACATGCCTGGAGTTCCCAGAGGGCTAGCCGAGCACCGTCTACGAGTCGACCCAAAATTCAAGCCTGTGAAGGAACATCTTCGACGGTCCGCCGTCCAGAAGAAGCAAGCCATTGGCGAGGAGGTGGCTCGGCTCTTAGCAACAGAGTTCATCCGAGAGATTTACCACTCCGAGTGGCTCGCCAATGTCGTCATGGTCCCCAAGAAGGACAAGTCACTTCGCATGTGCATTGATTTCAAACATATCAATCGGGCCTGCCCGAAAGATCATTTTCCTCTCCCTCGCATCGACCAAATAGTCGACTCGATTGCGGGGTGCGAGAGACTGTCTTTTCTAGATGCCTATTCTGGGTACCATCAGATCCGTCTGTATGGACCCGACGAGATCAAAACAGCTTTCATCACTCCATTCGGATGCTTCTGTTACGTCACCATGCCGTTCGGCCTCAAGAACGCCGGAGCCACGTTCATGAGAATGATTCAGAAGTGTTTACTCACTCAAATCAGTCGGAACATGGAGGCATACATGGACGATATTGTGGTCAAGTCACGGAAAAGTTCTGACCTGCGGACTGACCTTGCTGAAACCTTTGCCAACCTCAGGAGGTATGATATCAAGCTCAATCCATCAAAGTGCACATTCGGGGTTCCAGGTGGAAAGTTACTCGGTTTTCTCGTTTCCGAACGGGGGATCGATGCCAATCCTGAAAAGGTTGGCACCATACTCCGGATGAAGCGTCCCGTACGCGTGCACGATGTCCAAAAGCTTACAGGCTGCTTGGCCGCCCTAAGTCGATTCATTTCTCGTCTCGGTGAAAAGGCGTTGCCTCTTTACCGACTGATGAAGAAGTCTGACAAGTTCGAATGGACTCCAGAAGCTGATGCAGCATTTGCAGAGCTCAAAGCTCTACTCTCCACCCAGCCGGTGCTTGCTGCTCCAATCAGCAAAGAGCCTCTGCTACTTTACATTGCAGCCATAGGACAAGTTGTCAGCACAGTACTTACGGTCGAGCGGGAAGAAGAAGGAAAGGCCTTCAGAGTTCAGCGCCCAGTCTATTATGTGTCTGAAGTTTTGACCCCTCCAAAACAAAGATATCCTCATTACCAGAAGCTTGTATATGGGATTTATATGACCACAAAGAAGGTTGCGCATTACTTCTCTGTCCACTCCATTACGGTCGTCAGCGACGCCCCGCTGTCAGAGATTCTGCATAACAGAGATGCAACTGGTCGAGTGGCCAAGTGGGCGATTGAACTCCTTCCCTTAGATATCAAGTTCGAAGCAAAGAAGGCTATCAAGTCCCAAGCAATCGCAGATTTCATCGCCGAGTGGATCGAACAGCAACTTCCGACTCAAGTTCACTCGGAGCACTGGACCATGTTCTTCGATGGATCTAAGATGCTGAATGGTTCCGGTGCTGGGGTAGTATTAGTCTCCCCCCGAGGAGATAAGCTCAGATACGTTCTCCAGATTCACTTTGATTCCTCCAATAATGAAGCAGAATATGAAGCACTTTTATATGAGTTGCGCATGGCCATTTCACTCGGCGTCCGTCGCCTCATGGTCTATGGCGACTCAGATTTGGTGGTCAATCAGGTGATGAAGGAGTGGGACGTCAGAAGTCCGGCTATGACTAGTTATTGCAATGCAGTGAGAAAGTTAGAAAAGAAATTCGAGGGGTTAGAACTTCATCACATCCCCCGACTGAAAAATCAGGCAGCTGACGATTTGGCAAAGATAGGCTCCAAGAGAGAAGCCATTCCCAGCAACGTGTTCCTGGAACACATTCACTCGCCGTCAGTCCAAGAAGATCCTTTTACAGAAGAAGCCCCGCAGCCGAAAAGTGCCACAGATCCGACTGAAGTCGAAGTTCCTGCTGTGGTTGACCTGATCATGGAAGTCTTGGCCATCACCCCGACTGGACGATACCGTACATCGCGTATATCCTAAGGAAAGAACTCCCAGAGGACGAGGAAGAGGCTCGACAGATCGTCCTCCGATCCAAGGCCTTCACAGTCATAAAGGGACAGTTGTATAGAGAAAGCGCAACTGGAATCGGTCAGAAGTGCATAACACCAGAAGAGGGTCGGATAATCCTTGATGATATCCACTCGGGGACCTGTGGTCACCATGCGTCCTCTCGGACCATTGTGTCTAAAGCATACCGAGCGGGATTTTACTGGCCAAGAGCAAATGAGATGGCAAAGGAGATAGTCGACAAGTGTGAAGGGTGCCAGTTCTACTCCAACATGTCACACAAGCCTGCATCAGCCCTGAAGACCATTCCACTTGTCTGGCCCTTTGCTATCTGGGGACTAGACATGGTTGGTCCACTGAGAACAGGCAGGAGCGGTTTCACTCATGTGCTTGTGGCAGTCGACAAGTTTACCAAATGGATTGAAGCTAAGCCCATCAAGAACCTTGATGCTTGCACTGCTATCAGTTTCGTCAGAGGACTAACATTCAGATATGGAGTCCCTCATAGCATCATCACTGACAATGGGTCAAACTTCGATTCAGACCAGTTCAGAGATTTTTGCGCCTCTCAAGGCACACGAGTCGACTACGCTTCGGTCGCCCATCCCCAGTCGAATGGACAAGCCGAGAGAGCAAATGGTCTGATTCTCAAAGGACTAAAGCCTCGACTGATGCGTGATCTCAAGCACGCAGCAGGTGCTTGGGTCGACGAACTTCCGTCAGTTCTGTGGGGATTGAGGACCACCCCTAACCGGTCGACTGCAAGAACTCCATTCTTTCTGGTCTATGGAGCCGAAGCGGTTCTGCCGACTGATCTTCTTCACAACGCACCCCGAGTCGAACTCTACACTGAAGATGAAGCAGAACAAGCCCGGCAAGACACAGTCGACCTCCTAGAAGAAGAGAGAGAGATGGCCATGATCAGATCGACCATTTATCAACAAGACTTGCGTCGATTCCATGCCCGGCATGTGAAGAGTCGAGCCTTCCAAGAAGGAGATTTGGTCCTCCGAGTGGGTCAACAGAAACCACACAAGCTTGCTCCTACTTGGGAAGGCCCCTTCATCGTCACCAGAGTCCTCCTCAACGGAGCGTATCACCTCTACAATGTTGATCACCAGATCGACGAGCCGCGAACTTGGAACGCGGAGCTGCTCCACCACTTTTACACTTAAGTTCCTTCCTCTAAAGATGTAATAAGAGAAACTTCTGCAGTTCATTTTTATCAAAGACAAGAGTGTTCCAATGATTGCTGTCACTTTTGTTTGCATACGAAATCCCCCAGTGGGTGACTTAGCCGCGAATCTGTTTCGCCTAAGTTTGAAAAATCCTACCGGGTGGAGAGCCAGACTCCCACTCGGGGGCTTAGCTGCAGTCCAGCACTCTCCTAAGTTCTCCCACTAAGAGACTTAGCTGCAGTCAGACACTCGCCTAAGTTTGAAAAAATCCTATCGAGTGGAGAGCAAACCTCCCACTCGGGGGCTTAGCTGCAGTCCAGCACTCGCCTAAGTTCTCCCACTAAGAGACTTAGCTGCAGTCAGACACTCGCCTCAGTTTGATAAAATCCTACCGAGTGGAGAGCAAACCTCCCACTCGGTTGCTTAGCTGCAGCCCAGTGCTCGCCTAAGTTTGAAAAAATCCTACCGAGTGGAGAGCAAACCTCCCACTCGGGGGCTCAGCTGCAGTCCAGCACTCGCCTAAGTTCTCCCACTAAGAGACTTAGCTGCAGTCAGACACTCTCCTAAGTTTGAAAAAATCCTACCGAGTGGAGAGCAAACCTCCCACTCGGTTGCTTAGCTGCAGCCCAGTGCTCGCCTAAGTTTGAAAAAATCCTACTGAGTGGAGAGCAAACCTCCCACTCGGGGGCTTAGCTGCAGTCCAGCACTCGCCTAAGTTCTCCCACTAAGAGACTTAGCTGCAGTCAGACACTCGCCTAAGTTTGAAAAAATCCTACCGAGTGGAGAGCAAACCTCCCACTCGGTTGCTTAGCTGTAGCCCAGTGCTCGCCTAAGTTTGAAAAAATCCTACCGAGTGGAGAGCAAACCTCCCACTCGGGGGCTTAGCTGTAGTCCAGCACTCGCCTAAGTTCTCCCACTAAGAGACTTAGCTGCAGTCAGACACTCGCCTAAGTTTGAAAAAATCCTACCGAGTGGAGAGCAAACCTCCCACTCGGGGGCTTAGCTGCAGTCCAGCACTCACCTAAGTTCTCCCACTAAGAGACTTAGCTGCAGTCAGACACTCGCCTAAGTTTGAAAAAATCCTACCGAGTGGAGAGCAAACCTCCCACTCGGGGGCTTAGCTGCAGTCCAGCACTCGCCTAAGTTCTCCCACTAAGAGACTTAGCTGCAGTCAGACACTCGCCTAAGTTTGAAAAAATCCTACCGAGTGGAGAGCAAACCTCCCACTCGGGGGCTTAGCTGCAGCCCAGTGCTCGCCTAAGTGTTTAAAAATCCTACCGAGTGAGAGCAAACCTCCCACTCGGGGGCTTAGCTGCAGCCCAGTGCTCGCCTAAGTATTAAAAAATCCTACCGAGTGAGAGCAAACCTCCCACTCGGGGGCTTAGCTGCAGCCCAGTGCTCGCCTAAGTATTAAAAAATCCTACCGAGTGAGAGCAAACCTCCCACTCGGGGGCTTAGCTGCAGCCCAGTGCTCGCCTAAGTGTTTAAAAATCCTACCGAGTGGAGAGCAAACCTCCCACTCGGGGGCTTAGCTGCAGCCCAGTGCTCGCCTAAGTACGGAACACAACCCAATCCGCAAGGACGACGAGGTGCAAATCGACTGCTACCTTCTCCTTCGGAGCTGCACCACAAATACAAAAGTTATTTCGAGTGAGGACCAAATTCCACTCGACGGATCGTCCACAAAGATGTTCAACGATAAATCAAGTTCAAATAAAACCTAAAAGGTCCCAGACCTCAGATAAAAGTATTCGAGCCCTCGGCTCGGCGGAGTTTAACTGTTACAATTCCACTCGGCATTCCGAGGAAAATTCAAGGCGGAGTTTAACGGTTACAAAACCCACTCGGCATTCCGAGGCAAATTCAAAGTGAAGCATAAAAAGTTTTTTCATTCCTCAGGTGGAGGACTGGAAGGGGCGACGAACTCATCCAAGTCGATCCCGTCTGTGATACGGGTGGCAGCAGCAATAAATGTCTCCATGAAGTCCTGGAAGTTGTGCTTCCTCATGTTGGCAACTTGGATGGCAGCCAGCTTCTCCTCTCGCGCCTCCTTGCAATGGACGCGGACCAGAGACAGAGCCACATCAGCGCCACATCGAGCAGAAGACTTCTTCCACTCCTGCACTCGGTCAGGGATTCCGTTAAGTCGAGTCATCAGAGACTCGAGATCGTTCTGGAGCAAAGAATCTGGCCAAAGTGCCGGGTCGATCCGCGACATGGCAACCTTCAGCCGAGCCAAGTAATCCACGACGCCGTCAATGCGAGATTCCAGTCGGAGCAGATTCATGGCAGCTTCATCTTTCACCGGAGAGTTGATTGGATCCAAACCTGTTTCGATCCGCCCAGTCTCCTCTTCAAAGTTCTGGCAAAGCTCTGCATACACGATCCAAGGATAAGTCAATTTTCATAAGACTGAGTCGACACAAAAAAAACTAGTCGGAACTGAATGTGCACCTTCGAGCTTGATGTACAACTTCTTGGCAAGGCTCCTCAAGTAGCTCTCCAGGTCGTCCCTCCTGCGAGCGATGCCTTCCATCTTCTCGCTCAGGGTGAGGTTCTCCTTCTTCCAACATGAACACTCCCTGTTGGCTTCATTCAGAGCGGTCTTCAACTTGGTATTCTCTCCTTCTAATTGGTCGACCGAAGCCAGCTTCTGTACGGCCAGAGCGGTCTTGTCATCAGCCTCCTTACGGGCGGCAGCCAAGTCCTGATCCTTCTTCGCCAGAGCTTCGTTCAGTTTTTCTGCAAAGAAATGATGATTGATTCGGAAATAGCAGAAGGGTACTCAAGCCTAAAAACTAACCAGTCGACAAAGGCGTCTTACCTGCGGCGCCGTCTCTGACCCTCTGCAGCTCTGTTCTGGCCAGCTCCAGATCAAGGTTCAGTTGAATTTGCTGCTTCTCCAGGTCAGCCAAGCGGGCTCCAAGATCGCAAGATTTCTGAAGTCAAAGGGGAGAAGTTATCATTACAGTAAAAAACAACAAAGGCAATAAATACTAAGACTACGGTCGACTGCCAGCAGTCCACCATAGTCTCGGGGACTACACCCAGTGGGTGCACTTAGCGTGCCCCCACCGGTTCCTATCCCACCCGACCGACCCCCGAAGTCGAGTCCAAGACAAGTTGCTTCCGAGTAACTAAGAGACAATGATGGTGTTTCTAAAACTACAGCCGAAGCAAAAACATTCGACAGTAGTCTCGGGGACTACACCCAGTGGGTGCACTCAGCATGCCCCCACTATAAAAAAAAGTCGACTGCCCGCAGTCGACAGGATACCGTTCCATTCGACATGGCCCGATCAGACCGAGTGAAGAAACACAGCTACAACAACTCAATATAAAGACTACAGTCGACTGCCAGCAGTCCACCGTAGTCTCGGGGACTACACCCAGTGGGTGCACTTAGCGTGCCCCCACTCGTCCAAGAATTGGCAGACACACCCAGTGGGTGTACAAACATAAAGATCTTCGAAAAAGAGATTCTTCAAAGAACATATCGTAACAGACCAAGTGTTGAAGTCGACTGACCTGGACATTGCTCTGAAGAGCCGAGCTTGCGTCATAAGCCGCCTGGCAGGCCTCCCGAGCCACTTTCACTTGTTCCATCATGATCCCCGCCTGGCGTACAGCCTCCTTCGCAGCAGCCGCTTGGTCCTCAGGGACGGGGTACGCAGCAAAAAGCGAAGACGGATCCGCAGTCGACACTGAAGGCTGCACACTCGTCAGAGGAATGGCGAAAGTAACGGAAGCCCGAGTGGGTTCGCCATCGTCCCGAGCTACGGCCTCAGGCGCCGGAGTGGATTGTGGGGCCTTGCCAGCCGACGCCCTCTTCTTCCTCTTCACTCTCAACGGTTCGTTGTCATCGTCGTCCGGGAGGTCGATAACATGAGGAGGGGCTACAAGGAAAACATTCAATCGACCAGAGTTGCAATAAAGGTTCAGTCGACTCAAAGGCGGGACGTCAGTGATCGTACCAGGGTTGGAGGTAACAGCGTCCTCCATCTCTTGGTCGTCGTCCTTGGCGGAGACCTTAGAAGTAGCACCGCTGCAAATCTCGAAAGTCAGTCAGTTGGCTCAGTGAATCGACCAAGGATCCGTCCACGGTCGACAAAGGAAAGCAAGTTTTATTATTACCCGGAAATGGTAGGAACAGCTATCTTCATCTTGGGCAGAGCCTTGGGTGGCTTGGATGGCGTCGCTCGTGGGTGCTTGGGAGCCTTCCTAGTCGGCGGAGGAGAAGAGGTCCGAGGGCGTCTCGATGACTGCCCAACAGGAGCAGTCGCCTTGCCACGTTCCCACGCTGGATCGTGGGTGAGCTTGGATCGCCCCTCCGGGCGGGGGGGGGGGTTCAACCTCCTCCTCCTCCTATTCGCTGGAGAAGACGTCGTCGCCTCCCTCTCCCTCACCGTCAGACTCCCACTCGCCTTGGTCGTCCCCGCTCTCGCCTCCGCTCGCCTCCCCTTCCTCAGTCGACCCCTGCGCCCCGTTGGGCATCGAGTACATCTCGGTGGTCGCCTGGAAAACAACAGACAAAACGAAAGTCAATCGACTTACTCAAAGAAGACCAATGCAGAAGACAAGATCTCAGTCGGGAGCACAAAGACATGCCTGGTCCACCTCATACGAGTTGTCGAGTGGGATTACCCTCCTGGCTCCTCGGGGGTTGTCTTTGTTCCCCGTGATGCTCGACAGCCACCCCTCCAGCATCTCGTCAGTGACCTCCTCCGGGTGGATCCGAGTGGTGTCGTCGAGACCCGAATACAGCCACATCGGGTGGTCGCGGGCCTGGAGCGGTTGGATGCGCCTTTGGAGGAAGACCTCCAGCAGGTCCATACCAGTCACTCCCTCACGGACAAGCTCAACCACATGACCTGCCAACACCTTGACTTGGGCCCTTTCCTCCGGCGTGACTTTCACAGAGGCAGGCTTCTCGGCTCGGTCGAGGGAAAAAGGAGGAAGACCAGTCGACTGTCCCGGGGTCGCCTGGTCCTGACAGTAGAACCAGGTCGACTGCCAACCACGGACCGACTCCGAGAAGGTGATAGATGGAAAACAACTCTTTCCCCTTGTCTGGATCGCCAGGCCCCCGCACAACTGGATCACCTGTGTCCTCTCGTCACTCGACTTGGCCTTCTTGACCGATTGAGAACGGCAGGTAAAGATGTGTTTGAAGAGTCCCCAATGGGGGCGACAACCCAAAAAAGCCTCACACATAGAGATGAAAGCAGCAAGGTATACAATGGAGTTGGGAGTGAAGTGGTGGAGCTGCGCTCCGAAGAAGTTCAGAAAACTCCGGAAGAAAGGATGGGGTGGCAGAGAAAACCCTCCGTCGATGTGGGTGGCTAGGAGCGCGCACTCACCGTCGTGGGGTTGTTGTTCGATCTCTCCCCCCGGAAGACGCGCAGCTTCATGGGGAATGACTCCCCCCTCGACCATGTCGTCGAGATCCTCTTGCCGGAGCACCGACGGCATCCAGTCGCCCTGGATCCAACCTTTGGGCAGAGCGGTCCTGGAGGAGGATCCGCCCCGAGCTGACCTCTTCCCTTTCCCCGCCGCCGCCTTCTTTGCGCGCTCTAAAGCAGTCGTCTTGCCCTTCACCATCGTCGCCGGCGAGATCTCACACGGGCTTGCGGCGCTAGGGTGAGAGCGGAGGTAGCAGAAGGACTGGCGAAGGGAGAGAGGAAGAAGGAAGGAGAAGAGAGCGCACGGCTTGGAAACCCCGAGCCGGCAACTTATTAGGGGCCGCTCCCGAGTGGCTGACTGGTAGGCCCAGGCTATCCAGTCAAATCCCGCAGCAGACGCACGCGCAGTATGTGGCGAAAAAGGCGACGCGGGGATCGAGGAGCTTCCACTTTATCGCTTCCGATTACTGCGGCTGCTCCCGTCCCGCGCGCTTCCCAAAACCCGAATCCCGCGACATCCGCGGGCCGCAGAACAACTTGCCAAAAACAGAAGACCCCGCTCGCGCCGACGCTCAGCATGTCACAAGCAAAAAGATTCACTCGACGAAAGGCCTAGAATGGATCAAGGCGAGAGGTTGATCACGTCATCCGTGACGATCGGCCCGTGTAGCTCGAAGAACCAGTCGGAAAGATCCCCAACTCTTTCCCCACTCTAACCTCGATCCATTCGGGGGCTAATGATGAAGCTATGTACCTAGGGTAGGGGCACGGACCCGTCCAAAGAGCCCTACCCAAGGACATCCCTAGAAGAAGTCACCTTTCAATCGACTTGAAGGTATCCCACTCGACGGGTTCAAGACACTCGACCAAGAAGCTATCACTCGACCATGAAGCCAACCACTCGACTGCCAGGAGACCTAAAGTCACTCCGCAGGCAAACGGTCAGCTGTTAAGTAGTCTTTATGGTCATTATAGAACTTTATTAGGAGCGTTACCAGTAACGCCCAATCTTAAATGTACCTTAAACCCTGCATTACTGAGGGCAGGAGGGGGCTGGCGAACTCTATATAAGCCACCCCCCTCCTTAGTATGAAGGGTTCGCACCCCTGTAATCCATACACGCATAATCCAGTCGACCGCCTCCGGGCTCCGAGACGTAGGGCTATTACTTCCTCCGAGAAGGGCCTGAACTCGTCAATCTCGCGTGTTACAACTTCCCAATAGCTAAGATCTAGCCTCTCCATACTCACCCCCTACATCACTGTCAGAGCTAGAACCACGACAGCTACCGTTGCACAAAACACTTACTATACGGGTTTGTTGCGGAAAACGTCATCTATTGGTGTATACATTGCAGATATGTCTAATCTAGTGTTTGAACACATTAACATAATGGGGTTTTATCATTTATGCCACAAGTTGTGTCCCACAACCCAGTTTCGTCACTAGAAATTTCAAATGCTAAAAAATGTCATCGCTTCATTAGACACATGCTTAAAAATGCCACTGCACATTATTATTGTGATCTCAAATCTCTTTTGACATGTTATAACGGCATAAATACCTATGAACCAACATGTCAGCTCTCCCTCTATCTCACTACAATAAAGTGTGGGGCCCACTTGATCCCAACGATGTTCTTATTTTTCTGTAAAATTATCCGCTTACTTACTCCTCACAAGTGGGGCCACACTTATCATTGTAAGATAGAAAGAATTGAAATGTGGGTCTAGGCTTTTTTTTGTCATATTGGATGGTCAACAAGTTTGACATGAAAATAACAATGTCTAATGGTATTATTAAGCAAACATCTAACGGAACGATGACATTTTTGATATATCTAATGGCATTTTTGAGCGGCTGTAACTTTTAATGGCAAAACTGAATAGTGAGATACAACTGGTGGCATAAATGATAAAAACACTAACATAATTGCAGACAAATGGTTCCCGCTTATGGTCTTTTCACTTCTTGGTCTAATATGTTGCTGATGTGGCCAGTTTTTATTGTCACGCATGCACTTACAAGCGGGATCCATTTTGTGTGTAATTATGTTAATGTGTTCAACACTAGATTAGACCTATCTGCAATGTATTACACCAATAGATGGTGTTTTCCGCAACAAATCCGTATAGTAGGTGTTTTGCGCAATGCTAGCCCCAATAAGTGATGGTTTGGGCAATTCCCTCACTAATAAAGTGTCAATCCAATCCCTGAGTACATATCGGTGTGGGTTTAGCTGGCTAGGGTGAGCGTGGCAATGCTGGTTTGATCCCCACACCCGCAATAATTTTTTAGTGCTCCTCTTATTTCTTTTTCCAATAGCTGACAAGTGGGTCCCACACAAAACTGTGACAACAACCATCCAAAGCGGTATTGGGGACTAAACTTATCCGGTTTGAGACGTTCAGGGACCAGGTTTTGCTGGTTTTGGAGTTGAGGGACTAATTCTATACTTTTAAAAGAATTAAGGGACAAAAAATATACTTTTCCCATTTGAAAATAACTTTTCGGAATATGAAAAATTGTTTTTGTTTTCCAAAAAAATTAAGAGTTTCAATTTTTGAGGGTTTCTAAAGTTTTTTTTTCAATTTTTCATTATTGTTTGTAATTTTTTAATATGTTTGTGTATTAAAAATATTCCAAATTATTGATTCTCAAAAAATGTTCGAAAATGTTCAAAAAAATTCCAATTTCAAAATTTGTTCACAAATTAAAAAATGTCCCTTTTTAGAAAGTTAATTCATTGGTTCTAAAATTGTTCACATTTTGTGAAAACTTGTTCATGATTGTCAAAAACTGTTTGGGATTTTAAAATCTGTTCCCCTTTTTCAAGATTTAATCACAAATTCAAAAAGAATGTTCATGTTTATTCTTTCCTCAAAATTAAAAATTGTTCACATTTTTTAAAAACTTCGTCTTTATAAAAATTGCTTGGAATTTTAAAAATTGTTCCCTTTTTTCAGAATTTGTTCAGAACTTAAAAAATTGTTCATGTTTTAAAATTTTGGCCTCGCGCTACTGTGTGTTTTTTGGAAGGGAAGCTGGTGGCCGACCTCGGCTTGGCATTTTGCAAGCATCGGCTGTTGGCCACGCAAAGCTAGTATAGGTCACATGGCCGCGTAAGGAGTACTATGATTGGCGGAGAACTGCGAGACGATGTGTGGTATGCATGCATGCATGCAATATGGTCGGCAAGCATTGCATTGCTTAAGATAAAGCTAAGACAATGTGCAAGTGTCCAGAGGCCATTAAATATGAAATTCTATAGGCAAGTAGTATTACTCCGTATCAAAATGTAAGGCGTTTTTAACGTTAGTTTAGCCGACAAAAGCATCTTATATTTTGGTATGTAGGTAGTGTACTTTCTTGAGGAAATTTTCTCCTTAACGCATATGTAGCCGATCCCTTAAATAGCTATAGAGGAGTTCCTCTAACCGGCACCTAGTTGATCTCCTAAACCGGTTAGAGAAGTAAAAAAAAAAAAAACTCCTCGACCCGGACAAGTAAAAATACTCCTCCGCGACCTGCCGGGGTAAAATTTTCCTTCGCGTTTGCAGCGGCCTCGCGACTCGCGTGAAGCACCCCGTCAACTACTCCTTTGATGTTAACTTCGGGCCTCGTCGTCGACCGGGCCGGTGTACTGACTCGTGAGGAGCTGCTCCTAGTGCAGCGACTGCTCGACGTGGAGGTGCACTTTAGCTACCAGATGCACCCATTGCTTGATCCATGGCCTCCGCCGCGAGGTCCTGCACAGTCATCTGCTTCGCCGTTATACTGGGTGTCGCCGACGGTCATCTCCGGCGTGAGTTTAGCGGGCACAGACAGGCTCGATGATGGACGCGTATCTGCTCGGTGATGGACATGTTGTCGGTGGTGCGTCGCCGGCGTGGTCACCATAATAAGTGATCGACGGAATGCATAAGCCAATTATAAGTTTTACTCCGCTAAGTTTACGGGGTCGCCTAGAAACGACCAAAAACTTAGAGTAGTAAATTTACTCTACTAAGGTTCATTCGGCTGTTTACTCCTCTATTTTTTAGTGAATCAACGACCTTCCTTCTCCCATTTTAGGAAGACTTCAAGCATCAGATGCCCACCTAATTTACATGCATGGTGCAAGCGACTTGAAGCGGACATATTGGTCATCAAATACTCCCGATATTCATCAAGCAAAATAACAATAATCTACTCGTAATCGGTAAGGAAAACCAGAGCGAAAACTCCAAAAGCGGAACTGTGTCGAATTGCTTGTTCAAGTTTCCTTTCTCTCCTTGAGGCAGCTGTCTCGCGGCGTTTCTTTTTCTTTTTTTTTCTTTTTTCTCCCTTTGGAAGTAGCATAGCATAATAACAATAATTTTCAGAATGGCTTGGAGCCTTGGAAATTCTGAGAGGACGTGTCATGTTGTGCTGTCAAACCATGCGTCGCCCGAATTAATGCAGGGACCGGACGTTTTGGGTTTCTTCTGTAGGAGAGGGAGTGTGGGGCGCTGGATCCAATTCTTATTCGGCCTGGAAGCTGGATAGGAATTCCAAAGGTATCATATGTGGGCCTCGAGATTGGATAGGCTTTCCAAATGTATGATTGGGCCACGTCAGATTGCGATGTCTGCTCGTAGGCCCTGCCGTGCTTCTGTAGCGCAATTCGTTCGTCAATCAAGTGAATCGACAGGAACTCCTCGAACAAAAATGAATCGACAGAATATTGTGTTAATTCCAAAAGATTAGTATTGTGTTAACTGCAAAAACAACATAATACTATGGTTTAGCTGAGATGGTAGAGCGCTTGCTTGGCATGCAAGAGGTGCTGGCATCGTTGCACCGAATCGCCAACTGCTTCTCTTTTGCTGCTCTCTGTATCGACCGATGGACGATGGGCGTGGTTCTGCATTTCTATTTCGACCAAGCTGCTCTATTACATAATCTGTTTATCTCTCTCCAAATCCAAAAATGAAAAAGGGAATTGCAGGAGAGTGGGGAGCCGTAACATTTCAGTCTCGTGACAGGGCCGTACCTGAGAATTCAGAGGCCCGGTGCAAAATAGCACGAAATGAGGCCCTTTAGATAGAAAAATACTCCCTCCGTCTAATAATATAAGACGTTTTGTAAACTAACATATCTTGCTAAAATGTCTTATATTTTGGGACGGAAGGATGATTTATTATATATTTAGCATACTATAAACATAATCTTCCCAATAATAATCCACCTTAGCGGTGATTTATAGCTTACAAAAATGTTTTATATTGTGGGACAGAGTAGTTATTTAAGTCGACAGAGAGGTCAAGAGAAAGGCGTGCACTTGTGTTTCTGTAGTGGCTTGCATTGGAATTTGGAACTGGCTAGCGTTGGTACTTGGAATGTTTTACAGGAGATGAAGTGTTGCTTGAATATTCCCTTGACTAATACTATTTATTGCCATTTAAGATATGTTTTGGGGCCCTAAAATTTTAGGGGCCCTGTGCCATCGTACAGGCTGCACCTGCCTGCCATACGGGCCTGTCTCGTGAAGATCCACAAACTCACGTTTCTCTTGGCGCTCCTTAACCTATGCCACCGTCACTATTCTCGATGTCTTCCATTCCCATAGGTTATAACATTTGTATTGTTTCCTCTCTCACTGTCTACTCAGTATCTATATGTGGCTATCACCTATTTGATGTACTAAGCTATATATTGTTATCGATATAAAGAATAAAAATCTACCGACATCTTGAGATTAATGGAAATAGGAAGGTTGTCATCTGCTCAAGTGAAGCTGTTGTAGTGTATATAAAGGGCAATGACCAAAAAATCACTTACTGCGACGAATACAATGGTTGGTAGCCATTCGTTATTCCCCATGTGCTGAATGGCATCGGCACTAGTTGTGACCGTAACCAAAATTACGAAAACACATTTTTTCAATTCGAATGGGTCTAACTTTTGTATCTAAGCACCAAACCATACAATTTGTACCTTTACGTTGGAAGATCATATATGTTTTGATTGTCCGACCATTATGGTTTTGATTTTGGATGACTAGAAAATGGTTTCACTAACATCGAAAGGATAGCAAACAGAGGGGATAAAAATTTACAACAGTTTATAAAATCATCATATGAAGTTTATCTCCCCCCGACCTCTGGCCGCTGGGCGTATGACATATCCACACTTCCAATACATACATAATCAAATCATTGTGAGTCTTTCTGCTGCTTTTGCCA
Source organism: Triticum aestivum (assembly GCF_018294505.1). Lineage (NCBI taxonomy): Eukaryota > Viridiplantae > Streptophyta > Magnoliopsida > Poales > Poaceae > Triticum > Triticum aestivum. The sequence continues at coordinate 608,277,376 of NC_057806.1, read as the reverse complement.
AAATAAAGGTCAAAAGGAAATATGTAAAAGATAGAAAATGGAAAAAAATCACAAATCTACAATAGAAAATAGAACTGCTCATCCATGAGGAGACACTCATACATCCACATAAAGGCTAAATCTAGTAATTTCGAATTGTAGCCGGATTTTTTTTCATATTTCCTTATTTTTCAAGAGTATTCGTAGATCAATTTATGACTTTCAAAATTTCACAGCTTCATAATTATATTAATATTTTTCTTAAATACTTTTTTTATTTCTTATTTTTATTCTTTGGAAAACCTCAAGTTCTTGAAATATTAGAAAAACATGAAAAGATGGATAATTAAAAAAAGTAGGGATGTGAAACAATATATGCATAAGCAGCAACAATACTACATATGTACTTATGACCTCTATGGTTCAAATGATTCCCCAAGAAATTTCTAAGAATGAAATTATTAGGGATATTCACTATATGGGTTGCTAGTTTTGTAGATTGAGTTCTATAGGACATTTTCTAAGGATTTCTCTGCACTCGTGTTTTCTTGATCAGTATCTCTTCAAAATATTCATTTTTTCCTATGTTGTAATCGATTCAATTATAATTTGGTACAAATTCAATCATTTAGTATGAATCACGTGTGGGTATCATGTATTTCCCATTTACAGTTTGTGCATTAAGTTGCCTATAATCCATAGGTGCCATGATCCTTGTCTTTTCTTTACAAGAAGAGCCACTGATGGAAGGGCGGATGGTAACGCCTTTGATTTTGTTAATGGGTTGCTCGCCTAACTAAAGTACCAAAAGGATTTCATGTCTAACCAGAGAAACTTAAAATCTAAGCCCTTTGAAAAGCCTAAGGTTGTAGCTGTGGGCAAGGCTTTCGTTCAACTCGCTCCAAGTTCCGATATGTATGACTCTTAGATAGTAAAAATAGACCTCTTCTGTAGAGGCAAACCCTTAAATAGATAGAAATGACTTCGTATGTGACGTGAGTTCGAATCCTAATAAAAGATCAATTGAGACTTACTCCACAGTTCCACAATGATATATATGCACTTTTCTAGTGTAGGGCAAATGAAATCATTTAGTCTACGTTCGTGGGAGCAACTAAAATGAATTAGAGTATAGTTTGCTCCTCATTCATGTTTGGCCCGTCTGTCAGCTGATGGGTCAAAGAATGGTGCTAGGGAGGGTGCTGATATGCCCCTTAGCTCTGCAGCAACAACCCTCTAGATTATGAGGCCGGGAGTGTCTTCCATCATGCCCCTACCTTATGAATGGATCAGGCCGAAATAAAGTGCATACATGGGAGGGTAGGGAGGCCCTCCACTTATTCATTCAAAGTGGGAGGGCACCTTCAGGACTTTGCACTTCGTTATTAGTGCACCTAGCCCATCTACTCGCTCACCTTTTATCATGTTTGGCTAACTTGCACAAAAATACCCCTAACATTAAGAAGCATGTAACAACCTTGCGCTTTTCACTTTCTTACTTTTATTTCCCAATCCTAAGGACCATAGAGCCCCATATTGTAGGAGATCCTTCGGAAGAAGAGCATTGGTCTACATATTATTGGAGAGGGTTTGCATTAACATGCATCACAACATGATCGAATTACATTCGAGTTTGAATTACTGTTGGAAATTTCAAGTTCTCAACATGTAGTTTTGCTTGGATAATGTATATAAGACTAGCAAGTGTTTATGAGTAAAGACACAACTTACCACCTACTATGGGTGTTAGGGTGGTTGAGGCATGTCTACACATATATTACAATTTTTGGTGCTCAATTCTTACATGTGGTGTGTTTAGAAGTTTACAAGATATTTTTGATTAATTTCAAATATGATTCAGTTATATGTATGCTGAAGGGGTGCTTTTACATGGACATGTAGTTCTGAGTGCATGTGGAGGCTGTGTCTTTGCATGCGCGTCGCCTAAGAGAAGTGAGCACGAAGAGGTAACAGTTGGCTTGGAAAATTGCTTCAACTTCTTTTGTTCCTACTTTCATATTATGTTTACTTTGAATAAATGTATTGGTTTGATGTGCATGTGGAGGGTGAGCTTTCATGATGATACATAGCGAAGAAGACCTTCCCGAACGAGGGCCGTCCAGTCCCTGGCCGGTCTTGGTTCTTGAGCAAGCTCCTCCACTGCAGGTAGGATGATCATAGATGAAGAAAAGAGACTTTAGGCAAGTGGTTCTGGTAGCTTAGCTGGTTAGAGCAAAACAAGCAACGGATTGAGCAACTAGCGCAAAAGCCGTTGCGCGTTAGCGCATCCGTTTTCTTGCTGGACTACAAATCCTTTTTTTCTTGTTTCAGTGGGAAGAGCAAGGGGCATTGCCCTTGAAATCCTTCAGTGGTTTGAATCCACATCTGAGCGTAGCTTGGAAAATTGCTTCAACTTCTTTTGTTCCTACTTTCGTATTATGTTTGCCTTTGAATAAATGTGTTGGTTTGATGTGCATGTGGAGGGTGAGCTTTCATGATGATCTTTTTGAGCCTTTATGGGTTCTTACATATTTGCATTCTTGACGTCAATATCTTTTAAAAAATATCAAATTTGAATATATTTTAAATGAGTTTAAACTCAGTGGAACATACTTCACTCACTAAAAAGAACCAATTTCATTCTTTTCTTAAAAACTGAGAGTATGGAATATATTTGAAATGTTGATTCCTTACTCATTTCAAAAGACTTATTTTAGTCAAGTAAAAGCATGGTTCCAATCATTTTCGGAAAAGAGTGATTTCACTCGTTTCAAACAACATATTTCAAAAACTTCTAAATCATTGATTTCACTTAGTTTCTAAAAATTATTCTACTCTACTAAAGAAACAATTTCACTTATTTTAAATAAGATTTCACTCATTTCATACCATAAAAAAGGTTTCCACCCATTTCAAATATCATATTTTGGTCAATTCGAAAATTGATTGCATACATTTAAAAAACAATGATTTCACTCATTTCAACAGAATTATTCCACTCAATTCACAAAAATAGTTTCACTTATTTTAATAAATAACAATTTAAGTCATTTAAAATAACAATTTCACTCAATTCAAATAACAGATTGAAATAATTATAAAATAATTGATTTCACTTAATTAAGAACACTCATTTCACTAAAATAAAACAAAAGGTTCACTATTTGAAAGAAGTGATTTCACTCATTTCACACAATCGAAAAAGGGTTTCACTCATTTGAAAAGACCAATTTCTATCAATTTGAAAACTGGTTCCATTCATTCAAAAACACTGAGTTAACTATATTAAGAAAATCACTCATTTAAAAAAACTTATTTCACTCATTTTGGATAGCAAAATTTCACTCGTTAAAAAATTCAATCTTCTAAAAAAACTATTTTCAGTAAAACACCATTCCAGCTCTTTTCAACAAGCAGGTCTCACTCATTTCAAAATAATAATTTCGCTGGAATCAAAAACTAATTTTACCATGTTGAAATAGAGTGAAACAAGTGGATTAAGAAATTGATAATTAAAGGTGTTTGAAATGTATCCAAAGTGGTCTTGCTCTAAAGGTCTTGGCGCGAGGAGTTCAAATATGTAACAATACTCAATAAATAAAAATTATGGTTTATAAAATATAAATGATTTAAAGTTGTAAATGTGGAAGTAGATGATATGTTTGTTAGTGAAGAGGAGAGAGAGAGAGAGAGAGAGAGAGAGAGAGAGAGAGAGAGAGATTGTGTCACAAACTCTACTTAAGTAAGAATTAAGAGATGGATAGTGCTGTGCATCAGTTGTTTATCTGCCAATGGTGGGACCCAATATGAGAAAGATACCAACACTTGAAATCAGGAAAGGAAACGAACATACTGCTGGATTGAGATACTTCACAAGGTTGCGGAAACTCATTGGCTCGTGGGCTACTGGTACATAGCAGGGCGCCATTAGGACGAGGTTTGCACCGGTGCTGTAACTTTAATCTGCTCAACCGTCTGGATTGACCGATGCTATACACACGACATATTCGGACGATCTGCGGACGACACTACGCATCAAGCCGTTGATGTGTTAGAGCGAAAGCATACAACACCGTTCATTCCTGCATCATGTGGGGTTCGGCCGGTTAGTATCGTCCTCCAGTAGTTTCGGTCTGGATTATTCATGCCATCATTTTTGAACTGGTCATCTGGCTAGTCAAACGTTCTCACAAGGACTCACTAACGTTATCATGTATCATCAAAATAAAGTGCCCTTCTTTGGGATTGACTTCTGTTACAATCTGCTAGTAGCATCATAGAATTTCATGGTACGGGAGCGTCTCTGGTTGCAAGCAACTAGTCGATTATATTGTAGCTTCTTGGACTATACATGCAAGCACACCGTTTTGACTCTGTTCATTCTTAATTTAATTTTTCCCAAATTTACATTTAGATTTGAGTTGTTCTGTGTTTTCGAAAAATAATGGGAAAACGTGCAAATCTATTGGCCCTTGAATCCGCAACCCGCCACTTCATGTGAAGATTCTCACCTAGCGGTCTTTGAACCCTCCAACTATCATTTTCGTGGAATTGTTATTCTAATCCCGAGTTCAAATGCACCCACCATGAACAGTGAAATAAAAATAAGTAAATAAAATAAAAAAGAATTACGAGAAATTGAAAAAAAAACCTTACATTGGGGAATTTTAACAGAAAACAAATACTTAATAGGAATCGGAGGGAGTATGTAGGAAAAACACGAATACACACAATTGGACAACCCTCAATAGTCAAACACCAAGAATACATATACTGAGACGTAAAGAAAAAGTAGGACCTAGGAACAACTGCATCGTATATAAAACACCGAGCTTGCATGTAAGAAAATGCACGTCGTGTCCAGTGAGTGACCTGGCGCCACACTCAGATGAACGGCGCCCTATCGTGCACAGGACGAGCGCACCGCCGCGTGGGCGCGCCTACGCTGACGGGGGCGGTGCCGCGAACGGCATAGGCAGGTTCACACTCGGGACGAATGGCAATGGCGGCAGCGTCACCATGGGCACGACAATGGCAGGTATCGGCGCCATCGTCACCTGGGGCACGGTGGGGAGAGTGACCTTGGGCATGGGCGGCAGGACCCCCTTGGGCACGACGATGGCGGGCAGCCAGGACGAAAAACTAGTGGGGGCAAAGAGGTTTACTATTTTTTTAGAAACATGTATACGAACTAATGGGCAGACAATCTAAAGGACCAACCACACAAGCATACATATGGTGTCCAAGAAGCAAAATCATATAATTTATTATAAGATAATGTCATCACACACATAACTATGACATGTTCAGTGCCAAAATAAAAGTAAACTAACCACTTAAGACATAATAACTTGAGAAATATGGGTATGCTATCCCTTTTTGTTGCCATGTCCCTGATTTCTATCCTTCAAGCAGCATGAAAAAAAATCATTTTTAAACATAGAGAGAATGTAAACATTGATAGATGAAAATAAAAGCTTGAGCACATTACCTCCTTCCGTTTCATTCCACGATGATTTTTTGCATGAAAGCGTTTAACTATCACCTCATTAGGAATAGTATCCAACATTTCTTTTTTCACAAAGCCAATAAGGCTATTGCTCAAATAATCATCACCCATCTTATTACGCAAAGCATTCTTCACAAGCTTCATTGCCGAGAAGCATCTCTCAACAGTTGCAGTGGCAACAGGAAGAGTCAGTACTAGCTTTAAAAGCCGATAGACAAAAGGATAAGAATTATGCTTCTTTGTAGACACCATCAGTTTAGCCAGATCATTGATAGTCACTACACCATGCACCAGAATTCCCTACTGGTGTGTGTTGGCAAAAATCAGTATTGCTGACCGACTGTCGGTCGGGAAAAGTTCTAACGGACCGTCGGTCGGGAAAACTTGTATATAACGTCTGATTGTCGGTCGGCAATGCTAAAATATGTACCAACGGACGGTCGGTCGGCAATACCCTTATACCCAACTTACTGTCGGTCGGCAAACAATTCCCGACCAACTGAGGGTAGCTAAATGGGCCGACCCCAAAATGTGCGCGCATGTACGTAATTTCTAGCGCCAACATTTGGCCCAGCCCGCGAAGGCTCCCTTATTTTTCTTTTCCTTCAACCCGAACCCCACGCTCCAAACCTTATCCCCTTTCTCTAGATCCACCACGCACGCCGCCGCCGCCCTAGGTGCCCTCTCCGGCCGACGGCAGCGCTACGCGTCCAGCGAGGCTGCCACCACTTTGTTCCCCTCTTTCTCGCACCCCTCCGTCGTCATCCCCACACGGCTGCCATTTTCCCACGCCGAGGTGGGCTTGTGCCGCCGCCGCCATCACACAGGTGCCAACAGTGGCGCTTTTTGTTCATACGCAAGTGCCCGCTGATGCCACCTCTCACCTCTCTCTCATGGCTCCACTGCCGCATCCCAGACCAGCTAGATCTATGTGGGTCAATGTCCCTTCACTCCCATTCGTCAGGTCCAAGGCGCCCAACCCCTGCTTCCTCTGCTTCCGGTGATTAGGAGCTTGGTGGTGGGTGCCCCCATCTCTCCCCAATTCAGGAGAACAGGAGCTAGCCATCCATGGAAGAAACGACATCGTAAGGTTCTTTCTCTCTCTCTCTCTCTCTATGTGCGTGTGTGTGTGTGTGTGTTCAGATTCCAACTCCCACCGGTGGACCAGATTTTTTTTACCTGTTGTAAGTTTAATCTCTAAAAAAAATTGTGCTGATTTGGTTCATGGAAGCAGAAGTCCTTGAACTAGTAAAGCTCAAACCCTAATTTTCTATCACTATTATTGATTGGATTCTAGGGTTGTTACCTGATTGAATTTGAAAATTAACATTTGCAGGGGAAATAAATCTTTAGTAAGTTTGGGCAAAAAGGCCACCGGACGATGTCCATAGTCATATGCATATGCATCACATCGACTTGATGCTACTACTATTTACTCTCAAGAACATCAGTAAGTATGTATCGATGATAGCAAGCAAATGTTGGATGCCCTCACTGTTTACTTCTGATTGGCATATAGGACTATGTGCTTGTCCAGTAAACACATCTCCAGTTTTCTACTAATTCTTTGGTACAACAGTATACATGTAGCATTTCGTAAATGTTTCCTTGTGAAAATATCATACTATAACATTATGTTCTATTTAGTTCCCAGAAGTAGTACTTGGTTTCAACTTTGAAAGACCAGATGAATTCTTCTATGGGGCGTCTGAACAAAAGGGGCATTTTCGTCATCCCGTCACTAAGGTAATTTTGGTCACTTATCTGAACAAAAGGGGCTCTGATCTCTTAATGAAATTGGGGGTCCATTGTGGAAACTTTTATTGGAAAAGATAATCTATTCCCATGGGGGCTGGGTTCTCATTGATGAACTGAAACATGCTACTCTCAAATTAGAGAGCAGGAAACTACAGGCTCAGTTGACATTGGACCTTTATGTTGTTCTTTTTTTATATGGCGAAAAAGAGAGTTCATATTTTTCATATGGCTTATCTTATAGAACAAAAATTGCGATATGTTGACATTCGACTTTTATGTCGTTATTCTTCCATGATGGTTCGCCTACTGTTAATATCATGTTCTCCAACTGACACATTCTTGCACACAATCACAACTTAATAAATAATTTTGATCACTTAGTTTTTAGAATTTTATGTTTACAAGTAGATTTACTGGTTACTAAGATTAAGCAGACAAACCCCTTTTTCAGCAAGCTGTTTTAGATTGCGCTGAGACAAAATAGAAGTGTCCTACTGCTACTGTGTATACTGGAACATAATGCATCGTTGACATGAATGCTATTGAAAATTTTGAGTTGTTGTGGTGTTCCTAATGACTTAAAGTTATTGTACAGATTAACTGAACCATAGCACTCTCGAATTAGAGAGCAAGAAGTTGGGAGTTACTAATTTCTTGTAGAGTAATAGTTCTTTTATATGCAACTATTCAGTTGACTTGTGAAGGAATAGCTAATGTCATGCTTGAATAACTGGGCTGTTGTCATGACCTTAATAGTGCAAAGCTATGCATATAAAGCTGTCATGCTTGTATAAGTTGGCAGTACACAAAGCTGCAGTTATGATCTTAACCATCCAAATCTAATGGAAAATTTATGTTGTGCTATTGTGTATACTATATTGGAACATAATGCATGGTTGACATAAATGCTATTGGAATTATTTAGCTGTTATGGTGTTCCTAATAACATAGAACTGTTGTAAAGATGAACTAAACCAAATTACTCTCAAACTAGAGAGCAAGAAATTGGGATATAGTTTCATGTAGAGTAATAGTTCCTGTATGTGCGGCAATTCAGTTGCCTTGTGAAGTAATAGTTGATGCCATGCTTGTTGGGCTGGTGTCATGACCTTAACAGTGCAAAGCTATGCACGTAACATTCACATTTTATTTTGTGTTTCCCTTCGGCAATTACTTGTGAATGTTTTAGCACTGAACCGTATTTGGTTGAGTATATCAATATTCAAACTTGTTTGTGTCGCTTTCACAGTTTTGTGAGCCTTCTATCGCTCTAGTGTTACAATCTTTTGTCTTGGATACTATATCTGTTATTTGACCTGACTGGATGCTTATTTATGATTATCACTGCTGCCAGAATTTGGAACATTTCCTGGACTTGTGTTATTAATGTAGCGTGGCCATCTTTATTTCCAACAACCTATACTATTAGCAGATGTGGAATTCATATCGGCTTTATACAAAGAAAAAAATTTCATATAGTATCGTTCTATTTGTGAAGTGAATATTAAAATCATTTATCTTGAGGAGAAACTAAAAGAATTCCTCTGAAGAACTCCTTTTTTGCGTTGCAGGTAGTGGAGCAAGATGTCTTATATCTAGGTAATGGCATCAATCAATGTTGGGACAAGGAATCTCATCATTGCAATATATAGCTACCACATTGGACCAGGTGCGTTTATCCTGAGCTGGCATGTGAAGGTAACTTGACCCATCATGTTTATTTTGTGAAATTGAAAGTCAAAATAAGGGATTTATTCACCAACTAGTCAATCTCCTTCCAGGAAGAATAGTACAAAAAACTCTATGCTTAGCACACATCTGCTATGGAAAGTACGTCATCGTTAAGCCTAGGTACTTAAGTTGTTTTAGTAAGATCTACGAATTTGTATAATAAGTCTGCACAAGTGTAGTCCTTGAAAGTCAAATTAAATAGCTAGATAAGCATTGCTCATTAGTTGTCAGATGCCAAAAAGTGAAAATGACCTCAATGAGATGCTGACAAGACTGCAAATGCAGAAGAATGAATAACTTATATAATACATAATTGTTTAAACACAAATAGATGCTTCAAACGCTTCTACTACCTCAAGATCATACCTCAAGATCATGCGTACTCTGTTTTTTTCCTATGCCAAAAGAGTAATTTATCTTAGTTTTAATGAGAAGAAACAAACGCCTTTGCTGACCTATTAACTCCTTGTGGAGATGGTGGGCCGGCTGTGGTGATCTCAGTCGAGAATCAATGTTAGTGTTAACACATGGCTATGGAATTCTCGGTATTTATTACTGTTTTTATTTTTAAGAATGTGATGATCCTCTATGTTGGAATTTTGCTACTGTAGTCTAGTTTCTAATACTGTATTATAATTGAGAATTGTTTAACTTTTGTAGGAAGCAAACAAAAGGACTGCACTCAACGGAACCATGAAGCCAACGATCTACGCCAACTAGATGTTTTAGATTTCATCTTGTACATGTCTCATAATTGCATCTTTTACCCTTTCCTGGTTATGTTTAGAATAGATTGAAGTGTATGTATGTGACAAATAATTAATGGAATAAAAAAATGTTTGGTGCACTTGATGTGAGCTTGATGTATGGTGTCTTGGTGATTATACTTAGAACACATGAACTATATGTATGTGACAATCAGTACCATATGTTAATTCAAGTTGTGGGTGGCTAAACAAAATGTTGTTGAATTGTTGGTTGGCAAAAGAAACCCTGTCTGATTGTTGGTTGGCAAAACAAACCTCGTCTAACAGTTGGTTGGGAAAGGCTAATGCCAGGCCCAATAGAATGTAGGTCGGGAAAGAATACTCCGTCCAATAGTCGGTCGGGAAAGGCCCATGGTTTCCCGAACAAACTGTTGGTCGGGAAAGGCCCATGGAAGGCCCAACAGACTGTTGGTCGGGAAAGATACTCCATAGTCGTCAACCAGTCGGTCGGGAAAACTATGTCGGTCGGGAAAAGTTTTTCCCGTCTGGACTTTCCCCAACAGACATTGTCGGTCGGCAATTGTCTTTCCCGTCCGACCGTTTGTTGGCGAAACTTGTATTCTCAACCAACTTGTCGTTTAGGGATGTAGTGTTGTGGTGTAGTGAGTTTCCAAGCTAGCAAATCTTGTATCATTGCGTACATTATCTATGTAGAGGCAAAGCTCTTTCTCAAGATAGTCTAGCTCGTTATCACTAAAGTCATTAGGATAGAACTTCGCCAACTTCATCAGCTTCTCATCATCATAGTGACTAAACCGACAACTTGGGTTGAAAGCAAACATACAACAAAGCAACTCATTGTTTACCTCATTGAATCTGTGGTTTAGTTCTTCTACCAATAAATCCAAAACAGCAAAAAAACAGTCGACCCGGTAATGATGCTCATTATTAATAACAGTCCTTTGCCTTGGCTTCTTTGGATTTACATACTCCTTTTCCATGTCCATAACAGAAATATCATTCTTGTTGCAAAAAGAACATACCTTGCTCAGGAGAGGATTCCATCCATGCTCAGATCTAAGCTTATCTAGCTCTCGCTTAGCTGATTCCACATCTGATATAGCATTAACAATGTCCATATCCTTTCTTTGAAAGGTTTTTGATAGCCCATTTATTAAAGCTAATATAATCATCATCATATGTAGGAAGAATGCAGAATCAAATGACTGGAAATATTTTAAAAGGCCACTGGCTTGACGTTGCTTAGTAGCATCTGAACCCTCTTCCTCCACATATTCTAGTACTTTTATCTCTCCATTAGCTTTCCTGGCAATGTCAAATAGTTAAATGATACATAATTTGACGTACATCAAGTCAGTATAATACTATAGTCTATATATTTTATTCTACTCCCAGCAGAACGAACCTAGGGTTTCAGGAGTGGTTAAACTTATTCATACGAAGTGGTTATATGAAGCTAGATTGAGTCAACCTAATTACTAACTTGTACCTTTTAAACAAGGAAGCAGAATAGACTAATACTTTGAAAATTATAAAGGAAAGATCAGAACTGAACCTAGGGCTGATGAGTGGCACGCGTCTTTTTCAGTTTTTCTCCTTAGGGACGGCAACCCAGGCCGGCCGGCCGGTCGGCGACTCGGCGTGTACCTGCAGAACTGCAGATCGAGGCCGATAGTTGGGCGGCGGCGGCGGCGGCTTTGTTTCGCTTCAGCGGTCGTGCGAGAAGCCAGGCGACGGACGAACGATACGGTTTTCTTTTTGTTTGACGAACGCGTACGCTTCTAGCCTGCTCGAACGCATTGCCTCGTGTCTCAGGGGTGTTTGGTTCAGGGACTTTTTAGTCCCAGAGACTAGAAAAAGTCCCTAAAAAGTCCATAGAAACCAAACGGGAGGGACTTTTTCTACAGGGAGTAGAAAAAGACTCTACTAGAAAGTCTTTTTTGATTAGTCCTTGGGACTAGAAAAAGTCCTAAGACTTCTGAACCAAACACCCCCTCAATCTCTTTAAGATGGGCTCATCCGCTGCTGTCTTTTCACCTCCGCTGCTGTCTTTTCTCTACAGAAGAGAAGATGGGCTGGGCTTTATATAACAGATCAGTAGAGATGTAGCCAGGCAGTGGGGGCAAATATCCTGGGCCGAGCGGGAGCAAAGCCATGTATATGAAGCCAGGTATAAGTGGCCCAAAAAATCGAGTAGGGGCATTCGCCCCCACGACCCTGTACGTGCGTTCGCCCCTGTGCTGACTGGCGGGCAGCTGGAGGGCGACCATGTCCCAATGGAGGACGCGACCTAGGTCTTTAACTTGGTTTGCCAAAACGACATGTACGGTAATCTTTGATCCACAGTAGGTACTTAGTGGACTTGACTCTTTATCATAAGTAAGAGTTCTTACAAAGTTGTACTAAAGTTAAGACACATATTTTGAAACGGATAGAGTATTTTTTTCTAGTCTAAAAGACTAGCTGGAAAGAACCAGGACGACACACCCCTCAGGTCGCTCCCATGGGCGGCTAGGGGGTGAACGCCACTGCCAGTCGAAGCCCTTCCTCTCTTCCTCTCCTCGCCTCTGCCGGTGGACGCCGCCAGGGTTAAGCCCGCGCGGCTTGGCGGCGACGGGCCATTTTCCTCCTCTTGTTGGTGCTATGACAACGTGGGCTGCTAGCCACGGTGGGATCTCGGGCGCTGCCCTTGTACCAGTGCGGGCACTGGTTGGGAGTAGCCGCGGTCCAGCACGGGGAGGCATGCGCAAGAGCGGTGTAGCATGGTTGCGTCGGGACGGCCGTGTCACAGCGATTTGAGGGGAGCGGCGATCTGGAGCACCAGTAGGGGAGCCGGCAAGGGGTGACCTAGCAAGGGGACACGCGACATGGGAAGGCGTCTGCGAGGGATGCACATGGAGCACAAATTCGGGCGGCCTCCACGGATCTGTTGCTCCGACGACGGGAGGCGCGTTGAGGGATCTGGCTGGTGCGGATCTGCTCGTCTGAGCCCAAACGGGTGTCCTGGGCGTGCGGGGGGTCCAGGCAGTGCATATCTGCTGTGTTGCCATCATGGAAAGGTCATTGGGCGTGTGAGGGGCTCGGCGGTGATGGTGGTGCTGCGGCAGTAGGGTGCGCAAGTGGCACGTGGCGACGAGGAAGTCGGCTACGGTGGTTTTGGTGCTTCTTCATCCATAGGCATGGTTCGTTGGTGGTGGTGGTGATATGGGTGGGCTTGTCGGCGTCTGTGCGGATTGATGTGCGGTAAAAGGTGTATTGGGAGCTTGGGTGAAAACCCTATCTCAGCCTTGTGTCATGACTAGCGATGACAGTGGTTGCGATTGTCATTGACCTTCTTGGAGGCATTGCAGCTTTGCCGCCACACCCCTCTCACACGGATCTAGTCGACAATGTAGCTCCGGAGGAAAGCCTTGATCCCGGGTGATCGAACGATGGCGGCGCCTTGGTGTCGTTTTCCCTCCGGGGGTTCGTCTCTGGAGCTGGACATCAGCATGCGGGTAGTGGATGGCGTAGGTGTTTCACATTGAGGCTTCTGTGGCAACAGTAATGGGGGTGAGCAAGATCGGAGACGTGGCGTCGGTTGAGGTAGTCGGCTCTTCTCCGGCGTGTCTGCGGGATTGCCTCGGCTGTTTGTCATGGTGAAGTCGAAGCTGCTGTGGTGAGGCCCGGTGGTATACAATGACGGGCGTCAGGTGGTCTGTTTGGTGATCCTCCATGACACCAACTTGGCCTAGTTCTCCTTCGTAGTTTTTCGTTAGAGTTGGAGTTGCACTGTCTTGTCGCAGGTGGCTGAGTTCTGGTATGGGCCTTCATGTGGCTCCACATGGCTTCTTCAGTGTGGGCTGGGTCGATGATCGTCTGCTGCGAAGTCGGAGTCGTTTGCTCGGTGTTTTAGGGTTGGTGATGAGGCCTACTAGGGGAGGAGTGATGACGATTACGCCTAGGTCCGGTCTTGATGATGCCCTCGTTGGAGAATGTGCGTGGGGTATTTTGTGTGCTGCTCAACGGTTTCTGATTATTTTTGCCCGGATTTTCATTAATTAATTGGACAACTCTCTTATGCTTAATTAATGGATGAGGGAAATCTTTTGCCTCTGTTTCAAAAAAAAGTTTAGCTGTCTTCTTCCACTTCGATCTTTACAACTAATAGTTATATACGAAACATAAGGCGGTAGAAGAACAACAACTGTAAAACAGCGCATAAATCAAGCCAAGGTCTTTTTGAGAAATCGTAACTCTAACACCGACGAATGCATCTCAAAAGAAAAAGGAGTGTACTTGGGCTATTACATGAGCTTTTTCCTGTTTACCACACTGACAGTCAATCGAATTGACAAACACGGTGTTGCAGCCAAAAACAATACACAACATTGGCTCGTAGATGGAAGGTAAGAAAGGAAGACAATGTAACATTTCACTTTCGTGAAGAACCAACATCTCGTGTCTCTCTTAGAGCTGCTTTACTTTTGGTACCACAACTATTCCCAATGTCTTCTATTCCCGTACGTAGGTTCTTATTACAACTGCATTGTACCTTCTCTCATCCTGTACTCTTTTTTTTTTTGAGAATCAACTCTCATCCTGTACTTAATATGTATATGTGACTATGACCTATGTGAGATACTAAGATGTGCTGTTTCTACCAACACCTTGAGATTAAATGGAAATAGGAAGGTTGCAATCTGCTCGAATGAAGATACGGTGGTGTATATAAAGGGCAATGACCTGAAATCACTATTCACGAGAACAAAGGTCGGTAGGCATTCATTTTTTTCATGTGCTGAATGACATGGTGTTTAATCGTAGTCAGCGGGTTGTGGATTGCCGGAGTATTCAGGTTGACCGTAGAGTGGTCGAGGGTGGATGTTTCTCCTCCGATGCATGCGTAGCGGCATATGCGTACATTAAGGTTCACGGCACCAGTGGAAATATTCGTCGCTGATGGGGCAGGGGCACGCCGACGAACCTCCATAGACATGAGGCTCGGTGGCATTCGCCTCTTCTCACATGGAGGACGCTCGGGAGTGGTCTCCACGTATGGTGGATGTCGGAATCGTAGAAAAAGATCTATTTATACTCCCTTTCCGGTTCCACGAAGATTTTTTTTTGAATCACTCGCTTTATTACTATTGCATTGCCACTATCTGCTTCAGTACACCCCCTAAACACATCAAAGATCGAGATCGGCTCATAACCCTTCATAATTAAGGGCATGATGGGCATTAAGAATTAACTGGCAAAAATGGCCGTGCGTTGCAACGGGAGAAAAAATAGTGTTTATCACCAAAATTAATTGCAAAAAAATAAATCCTAACACAGAAAATAAAAATCAATTAATGGCAAAATCTGCATACAATTTACACAGAAATTGTGTTTTTTATAATATGCATGAATAAGCATATAATAGTGAAACTTCACAATTTTTTTCCTAAAAATGAATGAATTGGTGACATTGGTATTACCCATAAAGAAGAAAGAAAATAAAACAAAATCAAAACAATGAAGTTTTCGAAGAAAGAATGAATTAGTGGCATTAGTATTACCTTTTGAGAAGAAAGAAAATTAACAATATTAAGCATAATGGAAAAAATGTGCACATAATTTAGATGGAAATTATATATTTCTATAATATGCAAAAATAAACATATAATATAGTGGGATTTTAAAAACATTACTAAGAAGGAATGAATAGTGACATTGATATTATCATTAAAAAAGAAAGGAAAAACAAAAAAAACCATTTTTTATAAACTAGAATGAATTAGTGACATTGGTATTACACTCTAAGAACGAAAATGTTTTTTTAATCTATATAATAGTGCAATTTTCGCACTCTAATATAATTTATACATATGATATATATTTCTTACATGTATACATTTTGTACTCACTCAACATCCACAAATACCCATAAAAAGCGGCTAAAGAAGAAAAGAAAAAAAATGCAGACAAGCCGAAAATGAGGAAGCACTCTAAGCCTGTAAACAAGCAACACCAAATGGGTTTCAGCCCAATAGGAAATCGACTGAACCAAAATAGTGGCCAGTCAAAAATTAAGAGCAACTAGTTAAAGAGTGCTTCTTCGGGAGCTGGCTGGCGTTTAGGTGAGGGGAGCTGGCCGGCGTTGCAGCTTCGATCTGCTCAACCGTTTCGTTCCTGCCATCATTTTTCAATTGGCGCCGTCATAGTGCTTCGCGAAGGTGCGCTTGGTCTGACAACACTGTAAGATTGTGCATCTTTGGAGTAGGATTTTCTACAAGTGCTTGCCACAGAACTAGTTAAGGATTTCAATGGTGCAAAAGTTCTCAAAAATTCTAAAAAAAATACTGAACCAACACACCTATAATATAACATGATCCAACGAAGGGATTAAAAAAATACGACTATATGTGTCCTGGACAAAAAACAAATAGTTCAGTATATATTTATGTCGCAGTGAGCTGAAATGCTTATTATTTTTGCCGAGGACACATAGATGCTTATTTTGAGAATCCCTCAGTTGGATCATCTTATTACATTAAAGAGATGCTCCCATATTTATTTCATATTTTTTGATAACTTTTGAACCGCTAAAAGTTTAGGGACACTTAACTAGTTTTGAACTATTTATTTTTTTGTCCAGAACATCAACATGCGGGGAGTGGATGGATGATTAGAAGAGTGGTTGATCAAATAATCAACCGTACATGTGATTGGGTGATTAGAAGAGTGGTTGCACCCTCAGCCCACCGGAGATCAAACCCGATGTACACCCACGACCTTTGTGGTGACTTTGAATAGATCACGCATGATCAATACCATGGTTAAGTTCAATTTATCGGTTGGAAAATCTCAATTTCCTGAAATATGATCTTTCATGTCATAAACGTATATAGGCATTACGTTCGTCATAAGTAGCCCGTTAATCCAACTGCATTTACTACTGATAGTTAGAGCACCTCAAGTTGAAAAAACTACAAAGCACCACTCATTCTAAAGAAAAACTCATTGAACTTGGCTAGAGAAGATAGATAGATCGAAAAGCATGCAAAGCTATTTAATTATACAACAAGAAAATCTCAAAAGATTCAACTGCTTTCAATGAACAATCTGATCATAAAGTAATAATTCATCATATCTGTGACGCCTGGATAATTAGGCTACAATGAACCTTTGCTAATGATGCCACGCCACCTCGATTACTATTGTTAATCTTGCGTTAGTTCGAAACCGATTCAAATTCAAATTCAAAATAAAGCAAACAGTAAAAGTTTCAAACATTTAAAACTAAAGTGTTCGGAATGTGGCAAATAATTCATAATCAATATTGGTCGAGGAACCAACTTTTTGCAAAAGTATTTAAAGGTCCTAAAATAAGTAAAACAGTGGTAAAATAATTAATTAAATGCCTTTTTAAGAATTGTAAAGATGTAAACTATTTTGATTATGTACCAAACACTTTGTTTCAGTAGGGTAAACTAAAGCATTAATTTAGGGAGTAGGCTTATGTTTTATAAGACTAAAAATAAAACCAAAAAAAATAAGAAAAGTAAAAGAAAACAAAACACAAAAAAAAGAAGAGAGGAAAGAGGAGACCCGTTTGCCCCAGTTGGCCGCCGAACCAACCGGCCCAGGCCCCCCCTCACTCCCTTAACTCCCTGTACCCCGTAACCCTAGCCCACCCGGCGCCCCACTCCTCCCATCCCCCCCCCCCCCCCCACTCGTTCCCCTGCACGCCTCCCTCTCCTTCCTCGATCTGGATCGGGGGGCAACGACCCCGACCCCGATTCCGCATCGCCCATCGCCGCCTGGACCGCGCCGGCGCCCGGACTCCCTCGCCGGCCTGCTTCCTCCCACGTCGCTGTCATCCCCGTCGGTCCACCCCGAACCTCCCCGCGCCCATTGCCCCGTCCCTACAAAGCCCGGTGAGGCCACGGCCTCCGCCCTCCTCCTTTCCCTGTCTCCGCGCCCCTCCTCTCTCCCCGTTCGCCGGCCGCGCTGCTCGACTGCGCCCGCGTGCTGGAGCTCACGCTCCAGGCTGCCCCCGCTCACGGCCACCACGGCCCCTGTTGCTAGTTCGCCGTAGCCACCCGCCTCTGGCCGCGCCCTCCTACCGCCCTTGCTCACGCACCGTGACCCCCTCCCCGCTCCTGCAAACTGCTGCTGCTGCTCCGCGTCGCGCCGCAGCTTGTCGCCGAACCGCGACGCCTCCTCTCGCCGTCGCACCAGCACCTCCACGCCTCGCGCGCACGCGCTCGTCATGCCCGTGGCGTCCCCCTGCGCGCATCTTCTCCTGCGCCGCACCAAGCTCGCGCGCGCGCCCCTGACGCGGCCGCGCCCGCCCTGCTACCGCCTCTGCTCACTCCCACCGGCATGGCTCGATCCGGTCGAGCTCCGGCCTCGTCTTCTTGTGTTCTCCGGTGCCCTGCGGTTGCCGTTCCACCCCCCTGCTGGCCTGGGCGGGCACTCATT
The DNA here is from genome assembly GCF_018294505.1 of Triticum aestivum. Taxonomy (NCBI): domain Eukaryota; kingdom Viridiplantae; phylum Streptophyta; class Magnoliopsida; order Poales; family Poaceae; genus Triticum; species Triticum aestivum. The sequence goes on along the minus strand of NC_057806.1, from coordinate 608,259,220 downwards.
CGGGCTGGCGCCCGTCACCCGCACCACCGCCCGATAGCCCAACGCCCGTGCCCGTTAGGCCTTGGCCCTATGACAAGTGGGGCACACCCCTAGAACGATTTTAAAAAAAGAATTAAAATAAAATTAATTAATTAATTAACTAAATAATTAATTCTGATTAAATTAACTAATTATGATTAATTAACCTAATGACTAATTAACCCAATTAACTACTGTTAATTATCTAACAGAGTATGACAGTGGGGCCCACCCCCTAATTAATACTAATTAGGTTAATTAAATTGTTTAATTAAAATGTGTCACTGACCAGTGGGACCCACTGGTCAGGTTGACCAGTCAACCCCGTTGACTGCTGACGTCAGCATGACCTCATGCTGATGTCATAAATCCATTTTCGAATTAAATTAAATAATTAATTAAATTCCAAAAATTAATAAAATCTTTAGAAAATCATATCTTTTAATCCGTACCTCGGATGAAAATACTTTCTACATGAAAGTTACTCAGAACGACGAGACGAATCCGGATACGCAATCCATTCGTCCGTCACACAACCCAAGCATAGCGAACACGCGACTTTCCCCCTCCGGTTCATCTGCTGGAAAACGCGAAACACCGGGAATACTTTTCCGGATGTTTCTCCCCTACACCGGTATCGCCTATCCCTACGTTAGGCCACCCCTAGCACAACGTATTGACGTGTTTTGCTTTGTGTTACATTTGATTGCTCTGTTATTTATTGTGTTCCCCCTCCGTTACTCCTTTCCGGTAGACTCCGAGACCGCTGTCGATGTCCATGTGTTCGACTACATCGAAGATGACCCCTCTTTCTTGCTAGAGCAACCAGGCAAGCCCCCCCCTTTGATCACCAGATATCGCCTACTCTTCTCTCTACTGCTTGCATTAGAGTAGTGTAGCATGTTACTGCTTTCCATTAATCCTATTCTGATGCATAGCCTATCATTGTTGCTCCAGCTGTTGATACCTTACTTGCAATCCTAAATGCTTAGTATAGGATGCTAGTTTACCATCAGTGACCCTACATTCTTGTCTGTCTGCCATGCTATACTATCGGGCCGTGATCACTTGGGAGGTGGTCACGGGTATATACTTATACATAATATATGATACTTGTGGTGATTAAAGTCGGGTCGGCTCGTAGGAGTACCCGCGAGTGATTCCGATGTTGGGGGCTGAAGGGGCAGGTGGCTCCATCCCGGTAGAGGTGGGCCTGAGTTCCCGAAGGCCCTCGACTGTTACTTTGTGGCGGAGCAACAGGGCAGGTTGAGACCACCTAGGAGAGAGGTGGGCCTGGCCCTGGTCGGCGTCCGTGGTTATTTCAGAATAACACGCTTAACGAGATCTTGGTATTTGATCTGAGTCTGGCTGCTGGCCTATACGCACTAACCATCTACGCGGGGACAGTTATGGGCACTCGACGTCGTGGTATCAGCCGAAGCCTTCGTTACGTCAGCGACTGAGCGGCGCGCGCCGGGTTGGACCGCGTAACACAACTTCCTTTGTAATGGAGGTTGCTAGGTCTGCTCTCCGGCCGCGTACGCAACGTGCAGGTGTGCAATGGGCGATGGGCCTAGACCCCTGGGCCATAGGATTTAGACCGGCGGGCTGACCTCTCTGTTGTGCCTAGGTAGGGCTGCGACGTGTTGATCTTCCGAGGCCAGGTATGACCCAAGAAAGTGTGTCCGGCCAAATGGGATCGAGTGTGTTGGGTTATGTGGTGCACCCCTGCAGGGAAGTTAATCTATTCGAATAGCCGTGATCTTCGGTAACAGGACGACTTGGAGTTGTACCTTGACCTTATGACAACTAGAACCGGATACTTAATAAAATACACCCTTCCAAGTGCCAGATACAACCGGTGATCGCTCTCTCACAGGGCGGCGAAGGGAGGATCATCGGTTAGGATTATGCTATGCGATGCTACTTGGTGAACTTACCATCTACTCTCTTCTCCTCCTGCAAGATGGAGGTTACCAGAAGCGTAGTCTTCGAAAGGACTAGCTATCCCCCTCTTATTCCGGCATTCTGCAGTTCAGTCCACATAAGATACGCTTATTCCTTTTGATACCAATGCATACATATGTAGTGTAGCTCCTTGCTTGCGAGTACTTTGGATGAGTACTCACGGTTGCTTTGCTCCCTCATTTCCCCTTTTCTATACCCGATTGCTGCGACCAGACGTTGGAGCCCAGGAGCCAGACGCCACCGTTGATGACGACTACTACTACTCGGAAGGTGCCTACTACTACGTGCAGCCCGCTGATGGCGACCAGGAGTAGTTTAGGAGGATTCCAGGCAGGAGGCTGCGCCTCTTTCGATCTGTATCCCAGTTTGTGCTAGCCTTCTTAAGGCAAACTTGTTTAACTTATGTCTGTACTCAGATATTGTTGCTTCCGCTGACTCGTCTATGATCGAGCTCTTGTATCCCTCGAGGGCCCTGGCTTGTAATATGATGCTTGTATGACTTATTTTATTTGTAGAGTTGTGTTGTGATATCTTCCCGTGAGTCCCTGATCTTGATCGTACACGTTTGCGTGCATGATTAGTGTACGATTGAATCGGGGGCGTCATAATATCCCAACAAACACACCATCGATTACATCGAATTGATCCCGATCATGTGAGGCAACTCACTAAAGATCAGAGAGAGAAGGGGAGAGAGAGAGAGAGAGCCATCTAGCTACTACTTGGACCCTAAGATCCTAATGGAACTACTCACACATGGTCATTGGAGGCAGCAAGGTTTATAAATAAACCTCTGAGAATGGGTTGCCCCTCCTGCAGAACTCGGAACATGCCTCCAAATTGGATCTTCGTGAAACAGGAACTTGTGGCGGTAGAAAAAATTATATGAAAATATCCCAAAGGGTTCTGGTATTTATAGGAATTTATGGTGGTGGAACCAAGGTAAGGCGGTGCAGGTGGGTGCCACACGACCTAGGGGCGCACCCTACCCTCCTGGTCGCGCCGAGTGGCCGTGTGGGACCCCTGTAGCTCCTCTCGATCTCCCCCGAAGCTTCATGGGTCCTTTGTTGCCAGAAAAAAATCATATTAAATCGGCAAGTTATTTTGACCTCCTAGATAATGATTTCCTATGAAACCGAAAACATGCAGAAAACGGCAACTGACACTAGACACTAGATTAATAGGTTAGTCTAAAAAATAATATAAAATACTATAAAAAGTATATAAAAATGATAATATAATAGCATGAAATAAAAAAATTATAAATACGTTTGAGACATATAAGTAATTCAACACTCCCAAATAGTTCCCCTACTTAAAAAAAGAGCTCTTTTACCGTACCCTTAAATTAAACAGGACCGTCTATTCTTTCTAATCTGACGGATAAGATGGATTGATACTTCAATAATTTAATTCGGAGTACTAACATAAAAAATCATGAGTACCATGGCTTGAGGGGCAAAACTGTAACTCTAGATGTGCCAATTAACACGAGTATCTTGCTTGGCGGCGGCGCCACGCAGGCGGCCGGCGACTGGTGGTGGCGTGGTTGTCGCAAGGCCAAAGCCATCTTGTCTGGTCTTTATGGCGTCGGTGACATAGCTGGACTGGTTATATAGATCGAGAGACACCCAAACGATCGGTGTATTCTTTTCTCGTAATCCATGGCATGCAAACACAAGTATGAATCTATCCACTACTGTTGCAGTTTACAACAAACAGATGCAGCAAACAATACACGACGAGCACGAGCAGTCTCATAGCTGCATCATAATCTATCCTCCTCTAGTCGTGGTGCTGCAAAGATAACTGGGCCATTTTCTTTTGCCAGTTCGGGCATGCGGACGGAATAGGCGATCACGCCAGATCCATTGATTCTGGTAGGAGCAGATGGCGGCGACGCCGGGCGGACGATGAAGAGACAACGACGACGTCGCTAATGGTTCATGTTAATTTAGGTAATTAGATTAGATCAGACGAGATTAAGGATCAGATCTTTTTTAGTAATGAGGGGAAATGACTAAGATACCCCTTAAAATAGATGGCCAGATTTAGTTGGTACTCCCAACCCTCCCGGTGGAGTACAAGGGTACCGTAAAAGAGCTCAAAAAAAATTGGCCAAAGAAGTATAGTTGGACATTAGCATAGATAAATCAAAAGTAATGTGTCGTCTATAGCTTGCTTAATTTTTGGTTGTAATTGGTCTTTGCGCTTTTGTAGACAGCTGGGGAAAACCCATCATGAATAGAGTCTCATGTCATCACAAACAAATCTCCAAAGAGGGCTATGGGCAATGATTATTGTCAAGGAAATAAAAACACAATACGAACATAATCATTTGCAGACAGTGTGGAGAAAGTCCTTCAAGTAGTTCACTTAGTTTCTGGGCTGGAGTTGGTCTCTGCGCCAATTAGAGCAACGAGTTATCTAGTGATACTATTCATCTTCAAAGTCCATGAATTTGTTTTCTTACACATCACATTTCAAGGTATTTCATCATGAATTTTTACACACATATACATTTCAACCTTGTATACTTGCATTTTGTTTCTTTTTTTTGAAATTGAAAGTTTGAATTTTGATTTTTTTTCCAAAAATTCGGGCTCCATGGAGCCCGGTCACCAAAATGCCCCACTCCATCGGTTACTATTCTTTAGCACAACTCATATAAAGCATATAGTCATTATATTTGTACCAAAAAAACAAATTTCTATAATATTGGGATAATTTGGAAGGTTTCTCTAGCTCCATATATGCTCTTGAATCTGAGATACATACACGTAAAGCCAAACTACTCAAGCTCATATCTACATGAATAGTGTATATATTGATACAAATGAAAATAATATAAACGTACAAGCATACAGTACACACATCCACACCACACGCACCAATCGAAAAGATATACCACACACGTACACAAGTGGGTACTTCTTTTTTACTTACACGTAGACACAAGTGCTGCTTAATTAAACGAACACTACCAAGTTAAAGTAACCATTACACTCGTAAATCGTGCACGCACGGTCGTGGGCACGTACGTACATCCAGTCCGTCGACGGAGGAGGTGCAATGAACTATGGCACGGCCGGCACACAGGGAACAGACGGCACCGGCGGCAGTGGCACCTTGGGCACGCCATGGACGGACGGCATCGGCGGCAGTGGCACCTTGGGCAGGTCGGGGACGGACGGCATAGGGGGCAGCGGCACGTTAGGCACGCCGGGGACGGATGGCATCGGCAACATCGGCACGCCTGGCACTGTCGGCACGCTCGGCGCAGTGTGCACTGTCGGCACGACGGCACCGGGTACTGCCGGCAGCGGCACTGTCGGCACACCTGGCACGGTGGGAACCGCCGGGATGGTTGGCACGGCGGCGCCAGGTACTGGTACCGTTGGCACACCTAGCACGGTGGGCACCATCGGCACGCCGGGCACGGTGGGCACCGTTGGCACCGTTGGGACGCCTGGCACTGTGGGAACCGTAGGAACGACGCCGCCTGGCACGGCGGGGACTGTAGGGACGACCGGCACGGGGGGCAAGGTTGGCAGCGTCGGTGTGGGCTAGGCCGGAACGTCGGCGAGGAGGCGCGCAGAATGGCACGTGCTGAGCATGACGGCCATGACGAGCGCCATGGCCACGAAGCTCGTCGACGTGGAAGCCATGGGCGCGCGCTCGTGACCGCTAGTCACTACGTACCTTGTAGCTCTCTTCAAGCCCAGCGAAGCGCGATGTGGCTACTTGTTGTGTTGCTTTGTGATGCAATGATCGGAGCGCTGCATGCCAATTTTATAACCCATGATCGGAGCGCTGCACTGCGAGACGATGGGTGGTATCCATCCATGCAACATGCTAGCTATGCAATGCATTGCTTGATTGTATTAAGCCTCACTACTCTAGTTAAGTTCACTTCGCTGGACGAAATTTTCTCCTTTAGGCAGCAGTTTCACTGCCTTCACTTCTTACAAATATAAGATGTTTTAGATATTTCAATTGGCCACATACGAACTGAAATGAGTAAACAAACACATTAAAACATGTCTTTGTACATCCGATTTAGAAAAAAGATAATAAAACATCTTATAGTTGTGGACGGGGGGAGTAATTGGTAAGGAAAACAAGATCGAAAAACTCCAAATGCGAAATTGTGACGAAGAATTATCAGGACACTGCTTGTCCAAGTTTTCTTTCTTTCCTTGAGGCAGCTGTTTCGCTGCTCTTTTTTGTTCCCTTTTGAATTATATAGTACATAACCTTCATTTTCAGAATGGCTTGGAAATTTTGAGAGGACGTGTCATGTTGTCCTGTCCAAAACCATGCGTCGGCCGAGATAATGCCGGGACGGGACGTTTTGGATTTGTTCTGTGGGAGAGGGAGTGTGGGGGCGCTGGATCCAATTCTTATTCGGCCTGGAAGCTGGATAGGAATTCCAAAGGTATCTTTGGGCCACGTTAGACTGCGATGTCTGCTCAAAAGGAGCTAGTCACATGTTTGGTTGCTCGCAGCGTCTTTTGCTCCTTTGCATACTTATCTTACTGGACCTGACTAAGAGAAAACTAACAAAAAATCATCATGACTAGAGGAGCAATTTCGGCATGGCGTTTGGTATCTGGCATACGCGTAACATGATTACAAATTAGCAACTACGCATAACACATAAAGTTACACTAGAGTGCCTTAGCGACTATGGTGGACACAGGTGGTGGTGGTAGTGTAGCAAGATGTGGGAGAGAAGGCCGAGAGGAACAACGCCGACGGCCGTGCCTGTGTAGTAGCACGCGAGAGTGGAGGCCAAGATTAACAAGGTGCGGCAGGACATGGGAGAGGTCGAGAGGAACGACGCCAATGATGGCGCCAGTGTAGCAGGACGCGGAGGAAGCAGATTAAGGAGTGTCATTAAAAGAAATCACACATATGCATATGTACAATCACGAGGAAGATGTAGATCTATTCATCTATGATCACTGAAACAAAAAACGTGCAACACGAAAGTCATGTAAAAGTGTGAGATGAAGCTATGTCAAACAAATTTCAAACGGTCGATCATGCGCGATGTAATTGACAATTTCGTCCAAAATAGCTTCAAATCTGAGTACAAAGTTTATAATTTACAATGAACGAAATTACTAACCGATCACCTGAATTGAACAACAACAACGATGTGCTTCTTTTTCATGTAGTATCTTGAATCGAAACACATTTATTTAGATTGGAAGAGAGTAATAAGTGGACGAGATTAGCACTTAAGCAAACAGAGAATTCCTTGAGCCTCCGTCATTGAAAACGGCCAAGTCAAGTGTCCCTCGCATGCAGGCGCTAAGAGCATCTTCAGCCGCGCCTCCAGAAAGGCATCCTCAGACGATTTTTTTGTGTCGGCGTCGAAAAAAGCGGCCCAGTCGCGTCCTCAGGAGCCCGATTTTCGCCGGCCTGGGCGGAAATCAGCGCCGGCGAACCCAGCCCGAACCCGGCGCGCTGGGTGGCACTCGGGGGCGTCGGGCGAGTCGTTTTTGACGCAAAAGAGCCGCGGGCCCTCCTTGCCAGCGACTCGTCTCTCTTCTTGCCACTTCGTCGTCCTCATCGCCTCGTTTTCCGCGGCGAATCAATGCCAAAGCTGCCGCGCGCTGCCGCGCCGGTCAGTCTCCTCTGTTGATGCCTCACGGGCGGCGCAGTGAAGACCGGACAACACGCGTCCCTCGCCCGCCACGCGTGCACACGGCGGCCACGCATACGCGCGACGCCCCCGCCTATATAAGCCGACCCCCAACGCCCCGGAGATGCACAGACTCTCCACCGCCGACGCGCCGTTTCTCCCCCATTCCTCCCTCTCCTCTCGTCGTCCCCAGTTCAACCATGGCCGAGCGCTTCCCAGGTGACGGCACGGCGGCGAACGGCTTTGGCCGCCGCCACCTTCACGAGGACGAAGCTCGGCTCCTCTACGAGGCCGAGTACCCGGTCCCGCCGGACATGCGGGTGCCCGGGTCATGGAGGATCAGCGTCGGCGGGGTCCCGGTGCCACCAGCGCCCACCGGGGCGGCGCAGCATGCGGAGATCGTGCGTATCCGCGCCTCTCTGCCGCGGGCGGTGAGGGAAGGTCCACGGTACGTCCCAGATAGCCCGCTCTGGGAGCCCTACTTCCGCCGCCACCACGCCGAGCAGCTCGAGGCCACCAATGGCGTCGTGCCCTCCGGAAGGCTCAACTCCGGAGGCTGGCGCCGATGGTGGGGCGTGCCCGGCCGCACGCTGGAGGCCGTCCTCGAGTACATCGAGGGCGGCAACTCATAGCACATTTATGCATAGAGTATTTTAAGCCCTTTTGCATCTCAAGTTAAACATTTGACCACAATAATTACTTATAAAATATTCATTCCTACAGAAATGTTCCTATTATGATATTTCTTACAACACTTCTTCATATTATGCAGAATTGGTGCGTTTAGGCACCCAATCTTCATCGAAAATGCTTCCAACACTAAAGCAGGGATCAACTTGGAGAAGAGTTCAGTTCTAAAGGGGGCAAAACCGAAAAGAACCAGAGGAAGCGTCCTGTGGCACGCGTGAGAGGAGCCGGGGGCTGGCGCGACCGGCCAGACAGTTGTCTGTTGCCACGCGCGGCTGGTCCTCCTCGCTATTCACCCACCACACCAAACGAAGGCCAGGGAGGTAGGGTAACGACCGGATCCACTACTACGCCTCCATCAATGCCGCCGCCAGCGCCGCCTGATCCACCACCGTGCCTCCACCATCTCCATCACCCGCCTCCACCATAACCAGCGCCATCATCCAGTCATCATCGTCACCACCAGCGCTGCATCTCCTATGCCTTGCCGCTGCCACTCCTTCTCCCCTCCTCCTCGCTGCTGAGAGGGAGAGGATTGACTAAAGGCCAGGGGTGTCGGGCCTTCTGGTGGTGCTCTGCTCCGGATCTTCCCAAGGAATCTTCTCTGCTACTCTTCCTCAACGACCACGCGGAAGCCTCTCCTACTACAGATCGTCTCCAATGTGGTCCCTTCTTCGCCTGCAACCTCTTCAACTTCGAATTGAAGATCATCAAGACCCATAGGCTTTGAATCTCTATCTTCTCTTGTTCCTGTTCCCTAAACATATGCACTATTGAGTCTGAAATTTACCTTGTTACTTGTGTACCTTTGCTGAATCCTCATGTATCCTTGCTGAATTGTTGTGACCCTTTGCTGGATATGAGTTAGTAGTTATTGTCCTGTGAGCTATTGTTACTTTAATTGGTTGCATGAGTTGTGTGTGATGTCTGAACCCTCTTCCATCTGCTAGTGTTACTTGTCCGTTTGATTACAAGTAAACCACTAAAAAGAGACTATCCTATTTCTGAACCCTTTACCTCTGCTGCTTATTATTTGGTTTTAACTTGTGCTAGTGGCTGCTTGTTATCACTACGGTTTGATCCATCTGTTCCGTTGTTCTGAATGTTTCGAATGTGTGCTTTGAAGTTCTAGATCCCTGTGGAGAACACGACATCCGTAGTTTGGGCGTAAAAACCCTGCTATATTACACTTGATCATCTTGGCGCCATTGCCGGGGATTTAAATTTCATTAGCACATTAGTAGAAGCAGATCAGGATTTATTTTAGGCAACTAACCATTTCCTAACATTGGCTGCAGTTTTGAGAGAAACTAGCATTTGTCAATTTCAGGAATTTTACAGGAAATTGTCTTATGCTTCAACCTAAATATTCAATAGAGCCATTTGATCCAGAAATTGAAAGGACTTTATTGAGGAGAAGAAGAGAGAATCAAACACAGTTTCAAGTTGCCGAAACTTTGCAAGCTCAAGAAGAAGAAAAGATGACTGATCAAGTACCTTTGCTCAGGGACTTGTGGATCCCAAGGGATCATGGGATAGCAGGAGAAATGGTTCAACCAATTATTCAGGCGAACAATTTTGAATTGAAGCCTGCTCTGATTAACATGGTACAACAGTCCAGATTTGGTGGAACAGCTTTAGAAGACCCACATGAGCATATAAGGACTTTCTTGGAGTATTGTAACACCCTTAAGCAAAATGGAGTTTCACCGAGTGCTATCAGATTATCACTATTCCCATTTTCCTTGAGAGATGGAGCAAGAGTATGGCTTCACTCATTGCCTGAACATCTGAAAGATACTTGGGAGACCTTATTACAGACATTTCTTGAGAGATACTTCCCACCCACAAAAGCTGCCGAATACAGGGACAAGTTAACAAGGTTTACTCAATATGATGGAGAAAGTTTGTATGGCGCATGGCAAAGATTCAACTCTTTAATCAGAATGTGTCCTCATCATGGTTTAGAAAGATGGCTGGTGTTACAAACCTTTTACAAAGGACTGTCCACTTAGACCAAAGCTTTTGTCGATTCTGCAGCTGGAGGAGGAATTATGAATAAAACCATTGATGAAGCATTTGCATTGATTGAAAGTATGGCGTCTCATCATTTTCAATGGTCAAGTGAAAGAGCAATAGCACCAACACATCCTGGTGTGTATAATGTGTCTGCAAATGATAGCATGGCGGCTCAAATTGACATCTTGAACAAGAAGATGGATAGTATCATGTCAAATTGCATCGGTACCTCCGAAGCTTCAGTAAGTGTGCCTCAAATGTGTGATGTATGTGGCCAAGCAGGTCATCCTTCAATAGAATGTACGTTCTATTCAGCAATTGGATCATCGGTTTCAGAAGTAAGTTATGCTCAAGGTCAAGGTCCATTCTCAAATAGCTATAATCCTTCTTGGAGGAACCATCCAAACTTGTTGTACAAGAACAATCAGTCATATGCAAGTGGATCGACAGTACAAGGAAATCGATCACCAAATCATCCAAGTCAATTTCAAGTGCCGAGGCAGAATGAACAACAAAATGTTCAGTCAAATGGAATGGAGGAAATCATGAAGATGCAGTTGGAATTAATGAACAAGATGGCAAATGAAGTTAATGGCTTAAAAGATTCTGTTAAGATGCATGTGAGCAAAATGGATAGTATGGTGGGAGAAAATGAAGCAAGGCTGCCTGCTCAACCAATTCCAAACCCGAAAGCTCACTGTGGGGCGATATCTTCAGTTGATGCAGTGACTACAAGGATTGGAGCCATGACAGGACCATTACTTCCTACTCCGAAGACATATGTGCCTCCTTCTATGAGGCCAAGTTCATCCGGAACTTCACCTTCAACATCATCAGAGAAAATAAAGGAGAAAGAAGTTGATAATCGAATTGAAACTGAAGTCGAATTTCCTGGTTTTCAAACAAGAGCTGAGCCTTTGCTAGAGGAAGCAATAACAACCAACAACATTCGCTTTCTTAAGAGGTTCACCAAACCCAAAGATGACAAGCAATTTGCCAAATTTTTGGAAACTATGAAAGGAGTTCAGATTACTATTCCTATTCTTGAAGCTGTCTTGCATGTTCCGATGTATGCCAAATATTTCAAGGAATTATTAACAAAGAAAAGAAGCATGTCTGAGCCAGAAGTTGTAACTCTATCAAAGGAATGCAGTGCAATAATTCAGAACTCCATGCCTGAAAAATTGGATGATCCAGGAAGTTTTTGTGTGCCATGTGTGATTGGAAACAAAACTTACAGTGCTCTATGTGACTTGGGTTCAAGTGTTAGTGTGTTACCACATTCAGTTAGCAAAAGGATGTTCTTGGGAGAATTAAATCCAACATCCATAACTCTTCAGTTGGCCGATAGAACATATAGGAGACCTGTTGGAATTCTTGAGGATGTTCCAATCAAAGTTGGGAAGTTTGCTTATCTGGTTGACTTTGTAGTGCTAGATATGGAGGACAAGAGTGAGGCTGTGATTCTTGGAAGACCATTTCTGGCCACAGCTGGTGCACTTATTGATGTCCAAGAAGCTAAATTGATCTTGAGGTTCGGAAATGGAAAGGTGGAGTTTGACATGAAGCATGCAACACATGTTCCGCAAAGTGAAGAACACTGCTACAAAATTGATACATTACAGAAATGTGTGGAAGAAGGTTATGAAGAGAGGTATGGAAGTAATTGTTGTGAAGTAGTTGAGGAGGACAATAGTGAAATCAGATACGAGGAAATCAGACCTGTGAGCATGTTGGAAAGTTGTGCAAGGTCATTAGAGAAGATGCAACCAAGGCAAATAGAAATGAAACAACTTCCAGAAAGTTTGAAGTATGCATTCTTAGATAATGAAAACCAGTGGCCAATTATCGTAAACAGTGAGTTGACGGATGTCACACCCTAGCTAGTTCATGCATTAGAGTGTTGCATCATGTCTATTCTTTCATCAGAAACCTGAAATGGGGATGACAGAACCCCAGCCCCCTCTGAAACCAACTAGGGTTTACTAAAAACTTTTTCAATGAACCTGAAATGCCCTTCTAAAATGCCCATCATTTTTGTCTTGGTTCAGAACCTCTGCCAAAAGTGATGCACATTTTCCTAGGTCATCTTAGGGTCTTTGAATTAAATCATAAATATTTGAATTTGGGCATTTAAAATTATATAAAATATTCAAATGCTCAAATATCTCCAAACTAAAATGTTTCATGTTGGAAACAATCCAACTATGGACCAGGAGTAGTTTGGTGATTTTAGGAGTTGCCTAAGTATTTTTAATAATTCAACAAAGTTGCAGAAGTATTAAAAGAACAGAAAACAGGAGAAATAGCAAAAACTTACCTGGCGCCCAGTACCCGGCCCACCTGCCGGCCCAGCCCAGCGCCGCTCCAGCGAGCTGCTTGCCGGCCAGGCAGGCAGGCAGGTGCCCGACGGCGGCCGCAGCGTGCGCCACGCAGCTGGCCGTCGCCCTGCTTCACCTCCACGCCTCGTGGCTGGATGGATGAACTCCACGCCGCGCCGTGAACCTCCAGGACACCTCCATTCTCCCCCAACCTCTCTCTCTCGCGCTCCCCCGCCATGGCCGACGCCATCGCCGCCACCCCCTCGCCGTAGCCACGCCCTCCGTCAACCCCACGCCGTGCCGCCGTGTCCAGGAGCTCCGCCACCCTCCTCTCCTTCGAGCAAGCCGAGCCCCGAGTGCTCGCAAGGCCCGAGCCCACCGCATCGACCTCGACCGAACCGCCGTCGCCGGAGATCCCCTTCAACGCCGACGTCGCTCCGGCCCGCCCCCGGCCGCACCAAGTGCTTCGTCGAACTCCCCGTGAGCTTAACCATCTTCCCCTCCCTTCTTTTCTTGCTCCCGAGCCGTGTAGCGACCTCCCGGAGCTCAACCGCACCCACCGCCGTGGAGCTCGTCGCCGACGTGCTCCCGGTCACCCTCCGGCCACAAACTGGTGTCCATCATGCTCACCACGTCACGTAGCACCTAACCAGCTACTCCCCGCACCTCACCGACCCCTCTAGTGTAAAGTTCGCCTTCGGCCGAACTCCGGTGGCCGCCAAAGTCGTTGCCGGCGCCAACTCCGGCCACCCCGACCCCAACGGACTCCACCAAGAGCTGCGGCTCCTCCTCAGCTCCACTCCGATGGCCTCCACGACTCGTTTGGTTGCCGGAACGGCCAAAACCACTTCCGCCGCCGCGTCGGGCTCGCCGGCGGCTAAACGCCGGTGCAGCCGACCTGGGTTTGACCGCGGGTGGGCCCTGGTTGACTCCTATGAGTCAATGACAGGTGGGGCCCAGCCCTGTTAACTAAATAGGTTTAGTTTTAATTAAACTTTAACTAATCTAATTACCCTGACACCCTGGACCCACAGTCAGGTTTGACCTGGACGTCTCCGTTGACCCTGACGTCATCCTGACGCATGGCTGACGCAATAAATTAATTTTCTGGATTTATTCTAATATAGGAAATTCCAGAATATAGTTTAAACTTCAAAAATTCATAACTTTTAATCTGTAACTCCAAATCAGACAAGTTATATATGAAAAATGATCAGAAAAATCCAATCTATCCATCTGTACTATTTTCATGCATGATTAAACAAGTTAACTTGATGTTTATTGCAGAACAAGATAAAACACTTTAAAGGGCCATGTATGAGTTTGAAATTTGAATCTTTGGTTCAAATTGGTTCAAACCCTTCTGGTCTTAGTTGCATTAGCCCAACACACTCATATTGCCATGTTCCATGCATGCATCATATTGTCGCACATTGTTTGGTGATGGCTGTGTATCGATGTTCTTTGCGGCAGGTTCTGCCCCCGAGGAGTACCGTGATTACCCTAGCGAAGAACCATATCAGTGCATCGAACCATCAGGCAAGCAACCAACTATTTGATCATATCGATACAATCCCATGTTCTCGCTCCTGCTCTCTCTTACTGCATTAAGACAACGCATTTCAAACTGCTGTGTGCTACGGTAGTTGAACCCACTTCCTCTGCATGACCTGTCATTGCCACAGTAACTAGATGAAACCCACTAGCATGTGTAGGAGTTGATTGAGCCATATGTATGTGTTGTTTCTACCTTGCTATGCCTGCTATGCTTAGAGTCGTGTCAGGTCTGGTTCATCTGGGTGATGGGCTGGAGTGAAATGATTATGTCGGTAATGAGAGTGGTGTGGTGAACACGATTTGGTAAAGGTATCGATGAGAGGCCATGTAGGAGTACATGGTGGGTTGTTTCATTGAAGCCGACCTTAAGCACTGAGATCTGTATGTGTGATTTAAGATACAGCTACTACCATGCATTGGGCCCTGAAATATGACCCCGCTCGACTTCTTATTCACCCTAGTTCTCTGTCCAGGAGTTGCAAGTAGTTTCTGGTGTTTGTAGCCTACTGGAGGCCGTGGACAGCGCTGACCGTAGGGGTGGGCTGTGATGCGGTAGGTACGTGGCCGGGAATACCGGGCACCCGTTAGGTGTCACGGAACCCTGTACACATCGTTCGGGGCCGTATGGGAAACCTCGGCCGGACTCCCTGCGGATGGAACCTGGATAGGCGATAAACCTGGACTAGAGACTTAGGTGTTTAGGTAGGTCGTGGTCTACACCCACGTCGGCTTTCGCTTGAAGTCTGCCGAGCACATGTCGTGTGCAGACGCTAAGTGGTGGAAACATGTATGAAGAGGTACACCCCTGCAGGGTTATCATGATCTATTCGAATAGCCGCGTCCACGGTAAAGGACTACTTGGTTGCCTATACAGTTCATAGACAAGTAAATGGAAACTACTAAAAGCCTCAAGATAAGTGTGAGTGCCGAGGATGGCTCTTCCATAGGAAGACGGAGGTGGATCCTCGGTAGTGTATTGAAGTGGTGAGTAGTGGACTCGTGTGCGCAAAACCATTTCAAGTTGGAGTCTCGTAGGATAGCCTAGCCAAGAGTCAAAGCTGGCTTGCTGCAACAACTCCACCAACCCTTCTTGATAATGTGCATGTATGTAGGATCTGATGTAAGTCTTGCTGAGTACCTTTGTACTCATGTTGCTATAATTTACATTTTTACAGAAGACGCTGCAACCCCTTCTGATGGGTTCTTCGTAGACGTTGACATCAATGAGTAGGCTAAGGCCCAGGTGGTGATCCTGAGCTTATGAAGGACCACGTAGTATAGCTAGGCTTTCCAAGCCTCTTTTATTTTACTAGTTGTCTGTACTCAGACAAGTTACTTCCGCTGCTGGTTTGTATGACTGTATGACTTGAATGTTGGGTCGTGTGACCCGTACCTATGTGTATGATATGTATGGCTCTCTGAGCCTTAAATAAAGTACTTGTGTCGTAGAGTCATGTTGTGATGCCTTGTTGTATTTGCACATATCGAGCATATTGTGTGTATGATTGAAATGCTTGGTATGTGTGGGATCTGACTATCTAGTTGTTTATCTTTAGTAGCCTCTCTTACCGGGAAATGTCTCCTAGTGTTTCCACCGAGCCATGGTAGCTTGCTACTGCTCCGGAACACTTAGGCTGGCCGGCATGTGTCCTTCTTCGTTCCTGTGTCTGTCCCTTCGGGGAAATGTCACGCATTGAGTACCGGAGTCCTGTTAGCCCGCTACAGCCCGGTTTACCGGAGTCCTGCTAGCCCAGTGCTACAGCCCGGACCCACTTGCTGATGACCGACACGTTCGAAGCTGGGTCATGGATGCCTGTCCCTGTAAGTCTGTGCCACTTTGGGTTTACGACTAGTCATGTCAGCCCGGGCTCCTTATCATATGGATGCTAGCGACACTATCATATACGTGAGCCAAAAGGCGCAAACGGTCCCGGGCAAAGGTAAGGCGACACCCGTGGGGATACCGTGCGTGAGGCTGCAAAGTGATATGAGGTGTTACAGGCTAGATCGATGTGACATCGAGTCGGGGTCCTGACAGCGTTGGTATCAGAGCCGGATGCCTGTAGGTTCTCCAAGCCAAACTGGTCGATGTTGAGTCTAGAAATTCTTTAGTTATATGTAGGGGAATTGTTTGTGGGTTGGAACGTAAGGCTCTTTTTACTCCTTTATCTTATAACATTCTGATCTGAGTCAGTCTATTCTTCCACCGGGGGTTAAGGAATTAGGATCTTTTCTCTCTATCAGGTTCACCTGTTACTACTCAGTAGTACCTTATAGGTTTGATGGATACAAGCCTAGTTCGGTTCTACTACCACATTATGTTGCTGGGATGGACTCAGAACTTCGATATGATGTTGTTGAGTGTGTATGAAATCCTTTGTCAAATGTCTCAAAATCCTTTTTGAGCATTTACAGCTGTTATGCTGTCGAAATTTTGCTAGAAATTCTAATGCCTTTGCATTATGGTTATGCTTTCAGATGGCCACTCGCGACCTCAATCAAGTGGTTCGCCTGACTCGATGCCTAGATGTACCCGGCCATACTGCCATGTTGGTCAGGGTAATAACTGAGGCTGGATACCGTTGGTACCCTGAGTACACGGTCGAAGAGCAATTTCGAGACTTTAATCAAAGCCAGTATCTCTGCACTGTCAGGATATTTCCATCTTATCCTGGATCCACCGAGCCCCTTCACTGCTCCTATGGACTCGGGGTTACTATTGAGATGGCTGTGCAGGATGCCGCCTACTCTATGATGACCATCATGTTGGAAATATGCCCTAGAGGCAATAATAAAAGTATTATTATTATATTTCCTTGTTCATGATAATTGTCTTTTATTCATGCTATAACTGTATTATCCGGAAATCGTAATACACGTGTGAATACATAGACCACAATATGTCCCTAGTGAGCCTCTAGTTGACTAGCTCGTTGTGATCAACAGATAGTCATGGTTTCCTGGCTATGGACATTGGATGTCGTTGATAACGGGATCACATCATTAGGAGAATGATGTGATGGACAAGACCCAATCCTAAGCTTAGCACAAAGATCGTGTAGTTCGTTTGCTAGAGCTTTGCCAATGTCAAGTATCTCTTCCTTTGACCATGAGATCGTGTAACTCCTGGATACCGTAGGAGTGCCTTGGGTGTATCAAACGTCACAACGTAACTGGGTGACTATAAAGGTGCACTACAGGTATCTCCGAAAGTATCTATTGTTTTATGCGGATCGAGACTGGGATTTGTCACTCCGTGTAAACGGAGAGGTATCTCTGGGCCCACTCGGTAGGACATCATCATATGCGCAATGTGACCAAGGAGTTGATCACGGGATGATGTGTTACAGAACGAGTAAAGTGACTTGCCGGTAACGAGATTGAACAAGGTATTGGATACCAATGATTGAATCTTGGGCAAGTAAAATACCGATAGACAAAGGGAATTGAATACGGGATTGATTAAGTCCTTGACATCGTGGTTCATCCGATGAGATCATCGTGGAACATGTGGGAGCCAACATGGGTATCCAGATCCCGCTGTTGGTTATTGACCGGAGAACGTCTCGGTCATGTCTACATGTCTCCCGAACCCGTAGGGTCAACACACTTAAGGTTCGATGACGCTAGGGTTATAAAGGAAGCTTGTATGTGGTTACCGAATGTTGTTCGGAGTCCCGGATGAGATCCCGGACGTCACGAGGAGTTCCGGAATGGTCCGGAGGTAAAGATTTATATATAGGAAGTGCTGTTTCGGCCATCGGGACAAGTTTCGGGGTCATCGGTATTGTACCGGGACCACCGGAAGGGTCCCGGGGGCCCACCGGGTGGGGCCACCTGCCCCGGGGGGCCACATGGGCTGTGGGGGTGCGCCTTGGCCTACATGGGCCAAGGGCACCAGCCCCAAGAGGCCCATGCGCCTAGGGAACCCTAGAGGGAAGAGTCCTTGAGGGGGAAGGCACCTCCGAGGTGCCTTGGGGAGGATGGACTCCTCCCCCTCCTCTTGGCCGCCGCACCAGATGCCATCTGGAGGCTGGCCGCCGCCCCTTGGGGTGGGAAACCCTAAAGGGGGCGCAGCCCTCCCCTTCCCCTATATATATGAGGCCTAGGGGCTGCCCATAACATACGATTTAATCTCTCGTTGGTGCAGCCCTGCCCCTCTCCCTCCTCCTCTTCTCCCATGGTGCTTGGCGAAGCCCTGCGGGATTGCCACGCTCCTCCATCATCACCACGCCATTGTGCTGCTGCTGGATGGAGTCTTCATCAACCTCTCCCTCTCTCCTTGCTGGATCAAGGCGTGGGAGACGTCACTGGGCTATACGTGTGTTGAACGCGGAGGTGCCGTCCGTTCGGCACTTGATCATCGGTGATCTGAATCACGACGAGTACGACTCCATCAACCCCGTTCACTTGAACGCTTCCGCTTAGCGATCTACAAGGGTATGTAGATGCACTCCCTTTCTACTCGTTGCTGGTCTCTCCATAGATAGATCTTGGTGATACGCGTAGGAAAATTTTTGAATTTCTGCTACGTTCCCCAACAGTGGCATCATGAGCTAGGTCTATTGTGTAGATTCTTTGCACGAGTAGAACACAAAGTAGTTTTGGGCGTTGATGTTGTTCAATATGCTTACCGTTACTGGTCCAATCTTGTTTCGACGGTATTGTGGGATGAAGCGGCCCGGACCGACCTTACACGTACTCTTACGTGAGACAGGTTCCACCGATTGACATGCACTTGGTGCATAAGGTGGCTAGCGGGTGCCAGTCTCTCCCACTTTAGTTGGAACGGATTCGATGAAAAGGGTCCTTATGAAGGGTAAATAGCAATTGGCATATCACGTTGTGGTCTTGCGTAGGTAAGAAACGTTCTTGCTAGAAACCCATAGCAGCCACGTAAAACATGCAACAACAATTAGAGGACGTCTAACTTGTTTTTGCAGGGTATGCTATGTGATGTGATATGGCCAAGAAGAATGTGATGAATGATATGTGATGTATGAGATTGATCATGTTCTTGTAATAGGATTCACGACTTGCATGTCGATGAGTATGACAACCGGCAGGAGCCATAGGAGTTGTCTTTATTTTTTGTATGACCTGCGTGTCATTGAAGAACGCCATGTAACTTACTTTACTTTATTGCTAAACGCGTTAGCCATAGAAGTAGAAGTAGTCGTTGGCGTGACAACTTCATGAAGACACGATGATGGAGATCATGATGATGGAGATCATGGTGTCATGCCGGTGACGATGATGATCATGGAGCCCCGAAGATGAAGATCAAAAGGAGCAAAATGATATTGGCCATATCATGTCACTATTTGATTGCATGTGATGTTTATCATGTTTATGCATCTTGTTTACTTAGGACGACGGTAGTAAATAAGATGATCCCTTACAACAATCTCAAGAAGTGTTCTCCCCTAACTGTGCACCGTTGCTACAGTTCGTCGCTTCTAAGCACCACGTGATGATCGGGTGTGATGGATTCTTACGTTCACATACAACGGGTGTAAGACAGATTTACACAGCAATACACTTAGGGTTAACTTGACGAGCCTAGCATGTACAGACATGGCCTCGGAACACGGAGACCGAAAGGTCGAGCATGAGTCGTATAGTAGATACGATCAACATGAAGATGTTCACCGATGATGACTAGTCCGTCTCACGTGATGATCGGACACGGCCTAGTTGACTCGGATCATGTAATCACTTAGATGACTAGAGGGATGTCTATCTGAGTGGGAGTTCATAAGATGAGCTTAATTATCCTGAACATAGTCAAAAGACCTTTTGCAAATTATGTCGTAGCTCACGCTATAGTTCTACTGTTTTAGTTATGTTCCTAGAGAAAATATAGTTGAAAGTTGACAGTAGCGATTATGCGGACACTAGAACGCTTATGTCCTTAATGCACTGCTTAGTGTGCTGAACCCCAAACGTCGTTTGTGGATGTTTCGAACATCGAACATACACGTTTTGATAACTACGTGATAGTTCAGTTAAATGGTTTAAGTAGAGGCACCAAAGACGTTTTTTTTGAAACATCGCGAAACATATGAGATGTTTTGAAGGCTGAAATTGGGATTTCAGGCTCGTGCCCATGTCAAGAGGTATAAGACCTCCGACGATTTTCTTAGCCTGCAAACTAAGGGAGAAAAGCTCAATCGTTGAGCTTGTGCTCAGATTGTCTGAGTGCAACAATCACTTGAATCGAGTGGGAGTTGATCTTCCAGATGAGATAGTGATGTTTCCCTAAAGTCATTGCCACCAAGCTGCTAGAGCTTCGTGATGAACTATAACATATCAAGGATAGAGATGATGATCCTTGAGATATTCGCGTTGTTTGACATCGCGAAAGTAGAAATCAAGAAGGAGCATCAATTGTTGATGGTTGATGAAACCACTAGTTTCAAGAAGGGCAAGGGAAAGAAGGGATACTTCATGAAACGGCAAATCAGCTGCTGCACCAATAAAGAAACCCGAGGTTGAACCCAAACCCGAGACTAAGTGCTTCTATAAGGGGAACAACCACTGGAGCAGGATTACCCTAGATACTTGGTAGATGAGAAGGCTGGCAAGGTCGATAAAAGTATATTGGATATACATTATGTTAATGTGTACTTTACTAGTACTCCTAGTAGCACCAGGGTATTAGATACCGGTTCGGTTGCTAAGTGTTAGTAACTCGAAATAAAAGCTACGGAATAAAACGGAGACTAGCTAAAGGTGAGCTGACGATACGTGTTGGAAGTGTTTCCAAGTTTGATGTGATCTAACATCGCACGCTCCCTCTACCATCAAGATTAGTATTAAACCTGAATAAGTGCTCATGCACCTAAAGGAATGGTTTATTGAATTTTGATCGTAGGGATACACATTTTCATGCCAAAAGATATAAGATAGTAATGATAGTACCACTTACTTGTGGCACTGCCATGTAAGTCATAATGGTATAAAATGCATGAAGAAGCTCCATGTTGATGGATCTTTGGACTCACTCATTTTTGAAAAGTTTGAGACATGCGAACCATGTCTATTGGTGTATATGCATGAAGAAACTCCATGCAAATGGACCGTTTGAACTCACTTGATTTTGAATCACTTGAGATATGCAAATCATACCACATGGGCAAGATGACTGAAAAGCCTCACTTTTAGTAAAGTGGAACAAGATAGCAACTTATTGGAAGTAACACATTTTGATGTGTGCAGTCCAATGAGTGCTGAGGCATGCAGTGAATATCGTTATGTTCTTACTTCACAGATGATTCGAGTAGATGTTGAGAATATTTACTTGATGAAACACAAGTCTGAATTATTGAATGGTTCAAATAATTTCAGAGTGAAGTAGAAGATCATTGTGACAAGAGGATAAAATGTCTATGATATGATCATAGAGATGAATATCTGAGTTACGAGTTTTGGCACACAATTAAGACATTGTGGAAATTGTTTCGCAATTAATACCGCCTGGAACACCATAATGTGATGGTGTGTCCGAACATCATAGTTGCACCCTATTGGATATGATGCGTACCATGATTTCTCTTATCGAATTACCACTGTCATTCATGGGTTAGGCATTAGAGACAACCACATTCACTTTAAATAGGGCACCACATAATTCCGTTGAGACGACACCGTTTGAATTATGGTTTAGAGAAACCTAAGTTGTCGTTTCTTAAAGGTTTGGGGCTGCGACGCTTATGTGAAAAAGTTTCAGGATAAGCTCGAACCCAAAGCGGATAAAATGCATCTTCACAGGAAACCCAAAACAGTTGGGTATACCTCCTAATTCAGATCCGAAAGCAATATGAATTGTTTCTAGAATCGGGTCCTTTCTCGAGGAAAGGTTTCTCTCGAAAGAGTTGAGTGGGAGGATGGTGGAGACTTGATGAGGTTATTGAGCCGTCTCTTCAACTAGTGTGTGGCAGGGCACAGGAAGTTGTTCCTGTGGCACCTACACCAATTGAAGTGGAAGCTTATGATATTGATCATGAAACTTCGGATCAAGTCACTACCGAACCTCGTAGGACGACAAGGACACGTACTACTTCGGAGTGGTAAGGTGATCCTGTCTTGAAGGTCATGTTGCTAGACAACAATGAACCTACGAGCTATGGAGAAGCGATGGTGGGCCCAAATTCCAACAAATGGTTAGAAGCCATGAAATCCGAGATAGGATCCATGTATCAGAACAAAGCATGGACTTTGGTGGACTTGCCCGATGATCGGCAAGCCATTGAGATAAATGGAACTTTAAGAAGAAGACGAACGTGGACGGTAATGTCACCGTCCATGAAGCTCGACTTGTGGCGAAGAGTTTTTTTTCACAAGTTCAAAGAGTTGACTATGATGAGATTTTCTCATCCGTAGCGATGCTTAAGGTCCGTCGGATTTATGTTAGCATTAGCTATATTTATGAAATCTGGCAGATGGATGTCAAAACGAGTTTCCTTACCAGTTTTCGTGAGGAAAGGTTGTATGTAATACAATCAGAAAGTTTTTGTCGATCCTAAGGATGCTAAAAGGTATGCTGGCTCCAGCGATCCTTCTAAGGACTGGAGTAGGCATCTCGGAGTTGGAATGTACGCTTTGATAAGATGATCAAAGATTTTGGGTCTATACAAAGTTTATGAGAAACTTGTATTTCCAAAGAAGTGAGTGGGAGCACTATAGAATTTCTGATGAGTATATGTTGATCAGAAATGATGTAGAATTTCTAGAAAGCATATAGGGTTATTTGAAAGGTGTTTTTCAATAGAAAACCTGGATTAAGCTACTTGAACATTGAGCATCAAGATCTATAAGGATAGATCAAAATGCTTAATAATACTTTCAAATGAGCACATACCTTGACATGATCTTGAAGGTGTTCAAGATGAACCAGTCAAAGAAGGAGTTCTTGCCTGAGTTATAAGGTACGAAGTTAAGACTTAAAGCTCGACCACGGCAGAATAGAGAGAAAGGATGAAGGTCGTCCCCTATGCTTAAGACGTAGGCTCTTCAGTATGCTATGCTGTGTACCGCACCTGATGTGTGCCTTGCCATTAGTCAGCCAAGGGGTACAAGAGTGATCCAAGAATGGCTCACAGGACAGCGGTCAAAATTATCCTTAGTAACTAGTGGACTAAGGAATTTTCTCGGTTATGGAGGTGATAAAGAGTTCGACGTAAGAGTTACGACGATGCAAGCTTAACACCTATCCGGATAGCTCTGAGTAGAGAGACCGGATACATATAATGGAGCAGCAATTTTGAATAGCTCCAAGTAGAACAGTTATTTGGAATAGCTCCAAATAGAGCGTGGTAGCTGCATCTAGGAGATGACATAGAGATTTGTAAAGCACACACGGATCTGAAAGGTTCAGACCCGTTGACTAAAACCTCTCTCACAAGCAACATGATCAAACATAAAACTCATTGAGTGTCAATCACATAGTGATGTGAACTAGACTACTGACTCTAGTAAACTCTTGGGTATTAGTCACATGGCGATGTGACCTGTGAGTGTTAATCACATGGCGATGTGAACTAGATTATTGACTCTAGTGCAAGTGGGAGACTGTTGGAAATATGCCCTAGAGGCAATAATAAAAGTATTATTATTATATTTCCTTGTTCATGATAATTGTCTTTTATTCATGCTATAACTGTATTATTCGGAAATCGTAATACACGTGTGAATACATAGACCACAATATGTCCCTAGTGAGCCTCTAGTTGACTAGCTCGTTGTGATCAACAGATAGTCATGGTTTCCTGGCTATGGACATTGGATGTCGTTGATAACGGGATCACATCATTAGGAGAATGATGTGATGGACAAGACCCAATCCTAAGCTTAGCACAAAGATCGTGTAGTTCGTTTGCTAGAGCTTTGCCAATGTCAAGTATCTCTTCCTTTGACCATGAGATCGTGTAACTCCTGGATACCGTAGGAGTGCCTTGGGTGTATCAAACGTCACAACGTAACTGGGTGACTATAAAGGTGCACTACAGGTATCTCCGAAAGTATCTATTGTTTTATGCGGATCGAGACTGGGATTTGTCACTCCGTGTAAACGGAGAGGTATCTCTGGGCCCACTCGGTAGGACATCATCATATGCGCAATGTGACCAAGGAGTTGATCACGGGATGATGTGTTACGGAACGAGTAAAGTGACTTGCCGGTAACGAGATTGAACAAGGTATTGGATACCAACGATCGAATCTCGGGCAAGTAAAATACCGATAGACAAAGGGAATTGAATACGGGATTGATTAAGTCCTTGACATCGTGGTTCATCCGATGAGATCATCGTGGAACATGTGGGAGCCAACATGGGTATCCAGATCCCGCTGTTGGTTATTGACCGGAGAACGTCTCGGTCATGTCTACATGTCTCCCGAACTCGTAGGGTCTACACACTTAAGGTTCGATGACGCTAGGGTTATAAAGGAAGCTTGTATGTGGTTACCGAATGTTGTTCGGAGTCCCGGATGAGATCCCGGACGTCACGAGGAGTTCCGGAATGGTCCGGAGGTAAAGATTTATATATAGGAAGTGCTGTTTCGGCCATCGGGACAAGTTTCGGGGTCATCGGTATTGTACCGGGACCACCGGAAGGGTCCCGGGGGCCCACCGGGTGGGGCCACCTGCCCCGGGGGGCCACATGGGCTGTGGGGGGTGCGCCTTGGCCTACATGGGCCAAGGGCACCAGCCCCAAGAGGCCCATGCGCCTAGGGAACCCTAGAGGGAAGAGTCCTTGAGGGGGAAGGCACCTCCGAGGTGCCTTGGGGAGGATGGACTCCTCCCCCTCCTCTTGGCCACCGCACCAGATGCCATCTGGAGGCTGGCCGCCGCCCCTTGGGGTGGGAAACCCTAAAGGGGGCGCAGCCCTCCCCTTCCCCTATATATATGAGGCCTAGGGGCTGCCCATAACATACGATTTAATCTCTCGTTGGTGCAGCCCTGCCCCTCTCCCTCCTCCTCTTCTCCCATGGTGCTTGGCGAAGCCCTGCGGGATTGCCACGCTCCTCCATCATCACCACGCCATTGTGCTGCTGCTGGATGGAGTCTTCCTCAACCTCTCCCTCTCTCCTTGCTGGATCAAGGCGTGGGAGACGTCACCGGGCTGTACGTGTGTTGAACGCGGAGGTGCCGTCCGTTCGGCACTTGATCATCGGTGATCTGAATCACGACGAGTACGACTCCATCAACCCCGTTCACTTGAACGCTTCCGCTTAGCGATCTACAAGGGTATGTAGATGCACTCCCTTTCTACTCGTTGCTGGTCTCTCCATAGATAGATCTTGGTGATACGCGTAGGAAAATTTTTGAATTTCTGCTACGTTCCCCAACACATCATGCGAGTCAGGACTGGCCTATTTCGGGACTCTGATTTCCGGTATATGCCAGGATCACTTCCGGGAGCACAAGGGTATCTCCAGGCTATCTATGCTGACCCCACTCAGGAGGATTCACGGACTCGCACCACTGCTGAGATGCTCGAGGATAAGGACCGTGAAAATCGGGCCTTGAGGCTAGAGCTTTTCAATACCCGTGCTGACCATTGGGCCACGTTGACTCGGTTTGCACCGGCTGTGCAAGCTGGATATTCGGATATGCGCGATCTCTATCCTGTGAGATCTGCTCTGCCAGACGTGATGGGTTGGCGTGATGTAGGAGGCATCACCCCACCTCGCGGTCCCCGCAGGCCACCGTCTGTTGGTCCAAGACCTCATCCTAGCCCCTATGGTCCACAAGCTCCGCGAGATCGTCTGTTCCCGAATGATCATGTTGAGCTTCCAGGCTACGGAGGTGACTTCTACGAGGACTACTACGGATTGGCCTGAGTTAGTGGTAGTATCACTAGTTCGTACTAGCTGTGTCGTCTATCGTCCTGCGTGACTCGTGGGATATGACCTAGTTTGTACCGCTTTCCGGAGGTGTAGAAAAATAATGTATAGGAGCTCGGAGTGCCTCTGATGGGATGTAATCTTCTTTTCACCGTAATAGTACCTTGTTTGGTCTTGTACTAAACCTTGTATGGTGTGTATGACGATGGAATAAAAGAAGCAGTTTCTGTATCTACCATGTCATACAGATGATCATCTTGCATTCCGAGTTATTCCTTACATTCTGTATCCTATGTCGGAATCTTATCATTCTGACTAAATCATTGTCTTGTTTACCTAGGATGGTCAACACGCGCAATAACCCTGCTCCTCAAGAGCAGGCCGAAGGCAGTGAAGTCAGGAATGCAAATCTGCCTCATCCTCCTTCCCTAGCCGAGGTTATGCTGGAAGCCGAGAGAAACAAGCGGGAGACCAACCGTTTGTTGGAGCGAACTAAACAGAACACAGCACACCATCAGAGAAATAACTTGGTGTCACTCAGTGATTTCATCAAGTTACATCCACCCACGTTCCACCACTCCGTCGAGCCTCTCGACGCTGATGACTGGCTTCGCAGTATTTCTCACAAACTGCGTTCCGCGCTAGTAGCTGAGGCTGACAAGGTCACCTTTGCTGCATATCATCTTGAAGGCCCCGCCAGTCTATGGTGGGAGAATTATGGAGCTATGCGCCCAGCGGGCCATGTCACTACTTGGGCTGAATTCAGCGAGGCTTTCCGTGAACATCACATTCCGGAGGGTCTCATGGACCGTAAACGTGAGGAATTTTGCAGTTTCACTCAAGGCCGACTCTCTGTGGATGCTTACAGCAGGGAGTTCGGTAACCTCGCACGATATGCAACTGAGGAAGTTTCTACTGATTCCAAGAAGCAAGCAAGGTTCCGTAAGGGACTTAGTCCTGAGCTTCACCGCGACCTCCGTCTGCATGAGTGCACATCTTTTCAGAAGCTTGTTAACAAGGCCATCAGTGCTGAGACTGGTCAGACTGATTATGACGCAACACGCAAGCATGGCCGTGATGTGGGTTCCTCATCCAGTGCTGGTCCTCAGAAGCGCCGCGTGTGGGTGCCTAACACTGCCCTGCCACCCAGGTTCACACCGAGGCCATCCTTCCAGGCGCCTCGCCCCGTTCAACAGTTCGCACCAGCCAAGCCCTATGGTGGTCCAACCAACAGTGTTCCTCCACTTACCAGTTCCGTGACTTGTTTCAAGTGTGGGGAATCAGGCCACTATATGCGCGAGTGCCCCCAAACCAACCCCAACCAATCTGCTAAAGCTGTTGGCCGAGGCAAGCCGGCAGGTAAAGTGTTCCACGCCAAGCCGGCCACCGCTACACGTGGCCATGTCAACTGTATCTCTGCCGAAAAAGCTCAAGAGGATCCCAACGTCGCTCTCGGTACGCTCCTTGTTAATTGCCACCCGGCATCTGTTCTTTTCGATACAGGAGCCTCTCATTCTTTCATATCCGAAAATTATGCTCGTTTGCATAACACCGCATTCTGTGACATGCCATCCACTATGGAAATTTATACTCCCGGTTCTAGATGGCAAACCTCCAGGGTAAGTCATGGAAATGAAATCCAAGTCGATAGACTTGTTTTCCTTGCCTCTTTGATAGCTCTTAAATCTTCAGATATTAATATCATCTTGGGTATGGACTGGATGTCAGCCCATCATGCCAAAATTGATTGCTTCTCTAGGACTGTTCAACTCACCCATCCTTCGGGGAAGATAGTCAATGTCTTGACCCGAATAGCCAAGCGACAGTTATATTCTCTTAACGCCAGCCCTTTGCCAGACCTTGAGGACGTTCCGGTAGTCCGTGACTTCCCGGATGTCTTCCCAGAGGAATTGCCAGGTGTTCCACCTGACAGGGATGTTGAGTTCGTAATAGACCTCATTCCAGGAACCGTCCCGATTGCTAGAAGACCCTTATAAGATGGCACCACTAGAACTAGCCGAGCTTAAGAAACAACTCGATGAGTCCTTGAAAAAGGGTTTCATCCGACCTAGTTCATCTCCGTGGGCTTGCCCCGTCCTCTTCGTCAAGAAGAAGGATGGTACGGACCGGATGGTTGTAGATTATCGACCTGTCAATTTGGTCACAATCAAGAACAAATATCCGCTCCCCAGGATCAACGACCTGTATGATCAGCTCGCTGGATCCTCAGTCTTCTCCAAAATGGATTTGAGGTTGGGCTACCATCAAATCAAAATCAGGAACGGGGACATTCCTAAAACGGCCTTTGTTACTCGTTATGGCCAATACGAGTACACCGTCATGTCCTTCGGTTTAACCAACGCTCCAGCCACTTTTTCTCGGTTGATGAACTCAATCTTCATGGAGTATTTGGATAAATTCGTCGTGGTTTACCTCGATGATATACTCATCTACTCCAAGAACGAGGAAGAACATGCCGAACATCTAAGGCTAGTGTTGAAGAAACTTCGAGAGCATCGCCTTTATGCCAAATTTTCTAAATGTGAATTTTGGTTGTCAGAAGTGACCTATCTGGGTCATGTAATATCTGGTAAAGGTATTGCTGTTAACCCTGAGCGAGTTCAAGCCGTCCTTGATTGGACTCCACCTGAATCGGTCAAGCAAGTTCGGAGTTTTCTGGGCTTAGCGAGCTATTGCCGTCGCTTTGTCGAAAATTTCTCCAAAGTTGCAAAACCTCTAACCGAACTCCTCAAGAAAGATAAAAAGTTCGAGTGGACTCCACAATGTGAGCACAGCTTTCAGGAACTGAAAAGACGCCTGACCTCTGCTCCCGTACTGGTACCGCCAGACTTCTCTAAGGACTTTGTTATCTACTGCGACGCCTCGCGACAAGGACTAGGTTGCATTCTCATGCAAGATCGACACGTAATTGCTTACGCTTCACGGCAATTGCACCCACATGAGGAGAATTATCCTACTCATGATCTAGAGCTTGCAGCTGTAGTCTATGCACTTAAAACCTGGCGACATTACCTCCTCGGTAATCGTTGCGAAATATTCACTGATCACCAAAGTCTGAAGTACATCTTCACCCAACCGGATTTGAATCTCAGGCAAAGACGTTGGGTCGAGTTGATCACAGATTTCGACTTAGGAATAACTTACACCCCAGGGAAAGCCAACGTCATGGCTGATGCGCTAAGTCGTAAATCTTATTGTAACAACCTGATGTTACAACAAAGTCAACCGCTTCTCCATGAGGAATTTCGGAAGCTTAACCTTCACATTGTTCCTCAAGGATTTCTTTCCACCTTGGTGGCGAAACCTACTCTTACGGATCAAATTATCGCTGCCCAAAAGCGAGATAAGGGAATATCTAAAATCAAGGAGAACATTGCTAGCGGAGGTGCTAGTTGTTTCTCCACAAATGATCATGGTGTTGTGTACTTTGAGAACCGTTTAGTGGTTCCCAAGAACCAGCATCTACGGCAGTTGATCCTTAAGGAGGCTCATGAATCTCCTCTCACCATTCATCCCGGTAGTACCAAGATGTATCAGGACCTACGCCAGAGGTTCTGGTGGACTAGGATGAAGAGAGAAATTGCTCAGTATATTGCTAATTGCGACGTCTGCCGTCGTGTAAAAGCAGAGCATCAACGGCCTGCTGGCACCCTTCAACCCCTAGCTATTCCTGAATGGAAATGGGATAAAATTGGTATGGATTTCATTACCGGTTTTCCCAGGACCAAGAGAGGGAATAATGCTATCTTCGTCGTGGTCGATCGTCTTTCCAAGGTAGCCCATTTCTTACCTGTTCGTGAGAGTATAACTGCTAGTCAGTTAGCAGACTTGTACATCTCCCGAATAGTGTCTCTCCATGGTGTTCCTTTGGAAATTAACTCGGATCGAGGAAGTCTTTTCACCTCTCGATTTTGGGAAAGTTTCCAAAATGCTATGGGAACCCGCCTTTCTTTTAGCACCGCTTTCCACCCTCAATCGAGTGGTCAGGTAGAACGCGTCAACCAGATCCTAGAAGACATGCTTCGAGCCTCTGTTATCTCATTCGGAATGGATTGGGAGAAATGCCTTCCATTTGCCGAATTTGCTTACAACAACAGCTATCAATCTAGCTTGGGTAAAGCCCCTTTTGAAGTTCTCTATGGACGACGGTGTCGAACACCCCTTAACTGGTCAGAAACCGGGGAAAGACAATTCTTTGGCCCGGATATGATTCAGGAAGCAGAAGAGCAAGTTCGCATCGTTCGTGAAAAGTTGAAAACAGCCCAATCTCGTCAAAAGAGTCAATATGACCGAAAACATAAGGCTATGACTTTCGAGGTTGACGAGAAGGCTTACCTTCGGGTTACTCCTCTAAAGGGAACCCATCGTTTCGGTATCAAAGGCAAATTGGCTCCTCGTTACATTGGACCTTTTCGCATTCTCGCTAAACGAGGAGAAGTTGCCTACCAGTTGGAGCTACCTCCGCATCTCTCCAGAGTCCACGATGTCTTCCACGTTTCTCAACTCAGGCGTTGCTTCTCGGATCCTATCCGTGGAGTGGACCACGAAACGCTTGATCTCCAAGATAATCTCACGTATCGAGAGTACCCCATTCGTATCCTCGATCAGGCCGAGCGTACCACTCGACGTCATAATATCAAGTTTCTCAAAGTTCAATGGTCGCACCATTCTGAGGATGAAGCAACTTGGGAAAGGGAGGATCGTCTTCGACTCGAGTATCCCGCCCTCTTTCCGGAGGAACCCAAATCTCGGGACGAGATTCTTTTGAGTGGGGGTGAGTTGTCACACCCTAGCTAGTTCATGCATTAGAGTGTTGCATCATGTCTATTCTTTCATCAGAAACCTGAAATGGGGATGACAGAACCCCCAGCCCCCTCTGAAACCAACTAGGGTTTACTAAAAACTTTTTCAATGAACCTGAAATGCCCTTCTAAAATGCCCATCATTTTTGTCTTGGTTCAGAACCTCTGCCAAAAGTGATGCACATTTTCCTAGGTCATCTTAGGGTCTTTGAATTAAATCATAAATATTTGAATTTGGGCATTTAAAATTATATAAAATATTCAAATGCTCAAATATCTCCAAACTAAAATGTTTCATGTTGGAAATAATCCAACTATGGACCAGGAGTAGTTTGGTGATTTTAGGAGTTGCCTAAGTATTTTTAATAATTCAACAAAGTTGCAGAAGTATTAAAAAACAGAAAACAGGAGAAATAGCAAAAACTTACCTGGCGCCCAGCACCCGGCCCACCTGCCGGCCCAGCCCAGCGCCGCTCCAGCGAGCTGCTTGCCGGCCAGGCAGGCAGGCAGGTGCCCGACGGCGGCCGCAGCGTGCGCCACGCAGCTGGCCGTCGCCCTGCTTCACCTCCTCGCCTCGTGGCTGGATGGATGAACTCCACGCCGCGCCGTGAACCCGCAGGACACCTCCATTCTCCCCCAACTCCTCTCTCTCGCGCTCCCCCGCCATGGCCGACGCCATCGCCGCCACCCCCTCGCCGTAGCCACGCCCTCCGTCAACCCCACGCCGTGCCGCCGTGTCCAGGAGCTCCGCCACCCTCCTCTCCTTCGAGCAAGCCGAGCCCCGAGCGCTCGCAAGGCCCGAGCCCACCGCATCGACCTCGACCGAACCGCCGTCGCCGGAGATCCCCTTCAACGCCGACGTCGCTCCGGCCCGTCCCCGGCCGCACCAAGTGCTTCGTCGAACTCCCCGTGAGCTTAGCCATCTTCCCCTCCCTTCTTTTCTTGCTCCCGAGCTGTGTAGTGACCTCCCGGAGCTCAACCGCACCCACCGCCGCGGAGCTCGTCGCCGACGTGCTCCCGGTCACCCTCCGGCCACAAACTGGTGTCCATCATGCTCACCACGTCACGTAGCACCTAACCAGCTACTCCCCGCACCTCACCGACCCCTCTAGCGTAAAGTTCGCCTTCGGCCGAACTCCGGTGGCCGCCAAAGTCGTCGCCGGCGCCAACTCCGGCCACCCCGACCCCAACGGACTCCACCAAGAGCTGCGGCTCCTCCTCAGCTCCACTCCGATGGCCTCCGCGACTCGTTTGGTTGCCGGAACGGCCAAAACCACTTCCGCCGCCGCGTCGGGCTCGCCGGCGGCTAAACGCCGGTGCAGCCGACCTGGGTTTGACCGCGGGTGGGCCCTGGTTGACTCCGATGAGTCAATGACAGGTGGGGCCCAGCCCTGTTAACTAAATAGGTTTAGTTTTAATTAAACTTTAACTAATCTAATTACCCTGACACCCTGGACCCACAGTCAGGTTTGACCTGGACGTCTCCGTTGACCCTGACGTCATCCTGACGCATGGCTGACGCAATAAATTAATTTCTGGATTTATTCTAATATAGGAAATTCCAGAATATAGTTTAAACTTCAAAAATTCATAACTTTTAATCTGTAACTCCAAATCAGACAAGTTATATATGAAAAATGATCAGAAAAATCCAATCTATCCATCTGTACTATTTTCATGCATGATTAAACAAGTTAACTTGATGTTTAATGCAGAACAAGATAAAACACTTTAAAGGGCCATGTATGAGTTTGAAATTTGAATCTTTGGTTCAAATTGGTTCAAACCCTTCTGGTCTTAGTTGCATTAGCCCAACACACTCATATTGCCATGTTTCATGCATGCATCATATTGTCGCACATTGTTTGGTGATGGTTGTGTATCGGTGTTCTTTGCGGCAGGTTCTGCCTCCGAGGAGTACCGTGATTACCCTAGCGAAGAACCATATCAGTGCATCGAACCATCAGGCAAGCAACCAACTATTTGATCATATCGATACAATCCCATGTTCTCGCTCCTGCTCTCTTTTACTGCATTAAGACAACGCGTTTCAAACTGCTGTGTGCTACGGTAGTTGAACCCACTTCCTCTGCATGACCTGTCATTGCCACAGTAACTAGATGAAACCCACTAGCATGTGTAGGAGTTGATTGAGCCATATGTATGTGTTGTTCCTACCTTGCTATGCCTGCTATGCTTAGAGTCGTGTCAGGTCTGGTTCATCTGGGTGATGGGCTAGAGTGAAATGATTATGTCGGTAATGAGAGTGGTGTGGTGAACACGATTTGGTAAAGGTATCGATGAGAGGCCATGTAGGAGTACATGGTGGGTTGTTTCATTGAAGCCGACCTTAAGCACTGAGATCTGTATGTGTGATTTAAGATACAGCTACTACCATGCATTGGGCCCTGAAATATGACCCCGCTCGACTTCTTATTCACCCTAGTTCTCTGTCCAGGAGTTGCAAGTAGTTTCTGGTGTTTGTAGCCTACTGGAGGCCGTGGACAGCGCTGACCGTAGGGGTGGGCTGTGATGCGGTAGGTACGTGGCCGGGAATACCGGGCACCCGTTAGGTGTCACGGAACCCTGTACACATCGTTCGGGGCCGTATGGGAAACCTCGGCCGGACTCCCTGCGGATGGAACCTGGATAGGCGATAAACCTGGACTAGAGACTTAGGTGTTTAGGTAGGTCGTGGTCTACACCCACGTCGGCTTTCGCTTGAAGTCTGCCGAGCACATGTCGTGTGCAGACGCTAAGTGGTGGAAACATGTATGAAGAAGTACACCCCTGCAGGGTTAACATGATCTATTCGAATAGCCGCGTCCGCGGTAAAGGACTACTTGGTTGCCTATACAGTTCATAGACAAGTAAATGGAAACTACTAAAAGCCTCAAGATAAGTGTGAGTGCCGAGGATGGCTCTTCCGTAGGAAGACGGAGGTGGATCCTCGGTAGTGTATTGAAGTGGTGAGTAGTGGACTCGTGTGCGCAAAACCATTTCAAGTTGGAGTCTCGTAGGATAGCCTAGCCAAGAGTCAAAGCTGGCTTGCTGCAACAACTCCACCAACCCTTCTTGATAATGTGCATGTATGTAGGATCTGATGTAAGTCTTGCTGAGTACCTTTGTACTCATGTTGCTATAATTTACATTTTTACAGAAGACGCTGCAACCCCTTCTGATGGGTTCTTCGTAGACGTTGACATCAATGAGTAGGCTAAGGCCCAGGTGGTGATCCTGAGCTTGTGAAGGACCACGTAGTATAGCTAGGCTTTCCAAGCCTCTTTTATTTTACTAGTTGTCTGTACTCAGACAAGTTACTTCCGCTGCTGGTTTGTATGACTGTATGACTTGAATGCTGGGTCGTGTGACCCGTACCTATGTGTATGTTATGTATGGCTCTCTGAGCCTTAAATAAAGTACTTGTGTCGTAGAGTCATGTTGTGATGCCTTGTTGTATTTGCACATATCGAGCATATTGTGTGTATGATTGAAATGCTTGGTATGTGTGGGATCTGACTATCTAGTTGTTTATCTTTAGTAGCCTCTCTTACCGGGAAATGTCTCCTAGTGTTACCACTGAGCCATGGTAGCTTGCTACTGCTCTGGAACACTTAGGCTGGCCGGCATGTGTCCTTCTTCGTTCCTGTGTCTGTCCCTTCGGGGAAATGTCACGCATTGAGTACCGGAGTCCTGTTAGCCCGCTACAGCCCGGTTTACCGGAGTCCTGCTAGCCCAGTGCTACAGCCCGGACCCACTTGCTGATGACCGACACGTTCGAAGCTGGGTCATGGATGCCTGTCCCTGTAAGTCTGTGCCACTTTGGGTTTACGACTAGTCATGTCAGCCCGGGCTCCTTATCATATGGATGCTAGCGACACTATCATATACGTGAGCCAAAAGGCGCAAACGGTCCCGGGCAAAGGTAAGGCGACACCCGTGGGGATACCGTGCGTGAGGCCGCAAAGTGATATGAGGTGTTACAGGCTAGATCGATGTGACATCGAGTCGGGGTCCTGACAACGGAAATGCAAATAAAAGGGCTTCAAGCAGTTTTGCAAAAGTACAAGGATGTTATCGGATATTCGATTGATGATATGAAAGGGATAAACCCTGCTGTCTGCTCTCATAGGATTTACTTGAAAGAAAGCAGTGTGCCAATTAGAGAAAACCAAAGAAGGTTAAATCCCCATTTGCAAGAGGTGGTCAAAAAGGAGATTCTGAAATTGCTCTCTGCTGATATCATATACCCAATTTCGGACAGCGAGTGGGTGAGTCCCATTCACATGGTGCCCAAAAAAGGAGGAATAACTGTCATTGAAAACGAACAAGGGCAAACTATTCCTAGTAGGATTGTCACAGGGTGGAGAATGGTCAATGATTTCAGAAAGTTAAATGAAGTAACAAGGAAGGACCATTTTCCTTTACCATTTATTGACCAAATGCTGGAAAGGCTTGCTGGGCATGAATATTTCTGCCGCTTAGATGGGTATTCAGGATTCTTGCAAATCCCAATTCACCCGGATGATCAAGACAAAACAACTTTCACTTGCCCATACGGAACATTTGCTTACAAAAGATTAGCTTATGGACTTTGTAATGCACCCCCAACATTTCAAAGGTTTATACTCTCTATATTCTCAGATATGATAGGAATTAAAGTGGAGGTGTTCATAGATGATATTACAGTCATTGGAAAAAGTTATGAAGATTGCTTGAATAATCTGGCAGCAGTTCTTCAGAGGTGTTCAGAACACAATCTAGTCCTAAACTGGGAGAAGTGTCAGTTTCTTGTAAGGGAAGGAATTATTTTGGGAAATTTGGTATCTAAAAGAGGAATTGAGGTTGATCAAGCAAAAGTCGAAGTAATATCAAAACTTCCACCACCTGTAAATGTGAAGGGAGTGAGGAGCTTTTTGAGACATGCTGGGTTCTACAGAATATTCATAAAGGATTTCTCAAAGATTGCCAAACCCCTCACTAATCTCCTAAACAATGATGTTAAGTTCAACTTTGATGCAGAATGTGAAAAATCCTTCAACCTGCTCAAGGAAGCATTGGTCACAGCTCCAGTAGTGCAATCCCCTGACTGGGAATTACCATTTGAGATAATGTGTGATGCAAGTGACTTTGCTGTAGGTGCGGTACTTGGACAAAGAAAAGGAAAAGATTTGCATGTAATATACCATGCTAGCAAAACACTTGATGATGCTCAAGCTAATTACACAACCACCGAAAAGGAGTTGTTGGCAGTAGTTATGCTTTCGACAAATTCAGGCAATATCTTGTGGGATCTCATTGTGTAGTTTATACAGACCACGCTGCAATAAGATATCTACTCAGCAAGAAAGAAGCCAAGCCAAGGTTAATTAGATGGATACTCTTGCTTCAAGAATTTGATATGGAAATCAAGGACAAGAAAGGAGCTGAAAATGTTGTGGCATATCACTTGTCGAGATTGCAAAACAATGCATTAGACTCCGTGCCAATCAATGATGTCTCACCAGGGATCAATCTTATGCAAGTGACTAGTATACAAAACTATACACCATGGTACGCAGATATAGTTAATTATCTGGTCTGTAACAAAGTTCCTACAGATTTTGGGTATCAAAAGAAGAAGAAATTCCTATCAGATATGAAGCACTTCTTTTGGGATGAACCTTACTTATTCAAGCATTGTGATGATGGTATTGTTCGAAGATGCTTGCCGGAAGGTGAAACTAAAAGTGTGATTTATCATTTCCATTCATCCCCTTATGGAGGTCATGCAAGTACTCGAAAGACTCAAGCAAAAGTTTTGCATGCAGGATTTTGTTGGCCAACTTTATTCAAGGATGTACATTCCTATATTGAAGCTTGTGATCCTTGTCAGAGAACCGGAAAGATTTCAAAAAGGTAAGAGATGCCTTAAAAAGGAATTCTTGAAGTAGATCTCTTTGATGTATGGGGAATTGATTATGTTGGACCCTTGCCATCATCAAAAGGGTACAAATACATATTGGTGGCAGTGGACTATGTGTCAAAATGGGTTGAGGCTGTACCAACCGTCAATGCTGATTCCAAGTCAGTTTGCAATTTATTCAAGCAAGTGATCTTTCCAAGATTTGGTGTGCCACGGATTGTTATCAGTGATGGAGGAACACATTTCAACAACTCCCAACTAGAATCTCTCTTAGAAAAATATGGAGTTCATAATCACAGAATTACAACTCCATATCACCCACAAGCAAATGGACAGGTGGAGCTCTCTAATAGAGAAATAAAGGCTATCCTCGAGAAGGTAGTATCAATGTCAAGGTCTGATTGGGTACTGAAATTACCAGACACACTTTGGGCATATAGGACAGCTTATAAAACACCAATTGGAATGTCACCATTCAGGTTAATATATGGAAAAGCATGTCATCTACCTGTTGAACTTGAACACAAAGCTCAATGGGCAATAAGGAAACTCAATATGGACCTTGATACAGCAGGAAAACATAGAAAACTTCAACTCTGTGAAATGGAAGAACTGAGAGCTGACTCTTACGAGAGTGCAAGAATTTACAAATAAAAGACCAAGATCTGGCATGATAAGCATATATTGAGGAAAGAATTTCATCTTGGACAGTTGGTATTGGTCTACGATACGAGGTTTCATTTATTTCCCGGTAAATTCAAGTCAAGATGGTATGGCCCTTGCAAGGTGAAGAAGATTCTGAAAAGTGGTGCTATCCAAGTGCAAAGTACTTCTGGAGGTCTCTTCCTTGTAAACGGTCAAAGACTGAAGCCCTATATCCCTGGAGACACACCTCTGATTTCTGAAGATGAGAATGCAAGCGAAGATCAAGACCTAGAGAAGGAAATTCAAGAAGGCGAGGGCAGCCAAGGGGTGATATCAATCCCTGCAGGACCCTGACCCCTACTGAAGAGACATGGTGGAACTAAAGACCTAAAACAAGCGCTTTTCAGGAGGTAACCTGAATCTTTAATAAGTTCCTTTTCTATTTAGTTTTCACAGAAGAGTTTTTATGTGTTTATGTCTTTCTTTTTCAGTGAATAAAGGCAAGGGAAGCACAAACAGGGAATACAAAACGAGAAGAGTGGAGAAAAGAAACTAGGGGAGAAGATTATACAAATACTAGGTGATTCTTTTCCACTTGAAGAAACCTTTAGAAAATTTAGTATGAGGACTGGCATTGAATTGCCTTGAAAATCTTTCTTTTTCTGCACTGTGACACGTTACTCATCACTGCAAAGTAGGATTTACCTCAAGAAGATTGTTTATTCTCTTAATACTAAAACTATGCAGATGTATTCTTCTTATGGTAAATTGTGATAATGAATACTTTATACCTCCGTGTAAATGTTCAATGGGAATGCCTTGAGTCTAAGTGAAACCTACTGATGAATTGATGTGTTGTGTCTGACTGTCCCAAGTTAAGCTAAGTAGCTGGGGGCACTTAAGTAGTAACTATGATCTCTGGATCTGTAGTCTGTGAAAAACAGTGCCATTA
The DNA here is from genome assembly GCF_018294505.1 of Triticum aestivum. Taxonomy (NCBI): domain Eukaryota; kingdom Viridiplantae; phylum Streptophyta; class Magnoliopsida; order Poales; family Poaceae; genus Triticum; species Triticum aestivum. Next base: position 608,220,822 of record NC_057806.1, on the reverse strand, counting down.
GCTATGGATTTCTCTTTCAATTACTCCTATTTTACTTAAGCTAAGTAATCTTCGTATAAATAAATAAAATATTTATAATTATTTAAGTCCGATCAACCTACAGTAGCATGTCATGTTGCCTGGATCGGTGGCTTGTGAAATCTGGTAGATTGGACTGTAAAATTTTATATAATTGTCGAACCAGGTGTATACCATGTTCTCTGGATCGGTGGTATGTTCCTTTGGGGAGACAATAACTAAAATTTTCTATAATTATCAAACCAGGTGTATACCATGTTCTCTGGATCGGTGGTATGTTCCTTTGGGGAGATAACAATGATAATAATAATAATAATAATTGGTCGAGCCAGGTGTATACTATGTTCTCGGGATCGGTAGTATGCTCCTTCGGTGAGACTGATATAATATCTTCACTTGTGCTTTAAATTCAATAAGTAACTTGTTTTTTAATTTATTTTGGGGTCCCAGCTTATCTTAGGGCTGAAGACACAGTCAACTCTTGATTAATAGGATTCACTTTCACTCAAGGCCATTGACTTGGAACATTTACAGTGTGTTATAAATTATTGCTTATCACAATCTAGCTTCAGTAGAGTACAGTTGCCTAGTTCCAGTATTGTCGGAATTACTATCTTTCCAAAAGTGCATCTTTACTAGGCAGTGTGGGTAGTGTCACCATCATTCTCCTTTACTTGAGGACAAGCAAAGATCTGGGTGTGGGGGAAATTGATAGCACATTTACGCATATAGTATTTTAAGCCTTTTTGCATCTCAAGTTAAACATTTGACCACAATAATTACTTATAAAATATTCATTCCTACAGAAATGTTCCTATTATGACATTTCTTACAACACTTCTTCATATTATGCAGAATTGGTGCGTTTAGGCACCCAATCTTCATCGAAAATGCTTCCAACACTAAAGCAGGGATCAACTTGGAGAAGAGTTCAGTTCTAAAGGGGGCAAAACCGAAAAGAACCAGAGGAAGCGTCCTGTGGCACGCGTGAGAGGAGCCGGGGGCTGGCGCGACCGGCCAGACAGCTGTCTCTTGCCACGCGCGGCTGGTCCTCCCCTCTATTCACCCACCACACCAAACGAAGGCCAGGGAGGTAGGGTAACGACCGGATCCACTACTACGCCTCCATCAACGCCGCCGCCAGCGCCGCCTGATCCACCACCGCGCCTGCACCATCTCCATCACCCGCCTCCACCATAACCAGCGCCATCATCCAGTCATCATCGTCACCACCAGCACCGCATCTCCTACGCCTTGCCGCTGCCACTCCTTCTCCCCTCCTCCTCGCTGTTGAGAGGGAGAGGATTGACTAAAGGCCAGGGGCGTCGGGCCTTCTGGTGGTGCTCTGCTCCGGATCTTCCCAAGGAATCTTCTCTGCTACTCTTCCTCAACGACCACGCGGAAGCCTCTCCTACTACAGATCGTCTCCAATGTGGTCCCTTCTTCGCCTGCAACCTCTTCAGCTTCGAATTGAAGATCATCAAGACCCATAGGCTTTGAATCTCTATCTTCTCTTGTTCCTGTTCCCTAAACATATGCACTATTGAGTCTAAAATTTACCTTGTTACTTGTGTACCTTTGCTGAATCCTCATGTATCCTTGCTGAATTGTTGTGACCCTTTGCTGGATATTGAGTTAGTAGTTATTGTCCTGTGAGCTATTGTTACTTTAATTGGTTGCATGAGTTGTGTGTGATGTCTGAACCCTCTTCCATCTGCTAGTGTTACTTGTCCGTTTGATTACAAGTAAACCACTAAAAAGAGACAATCCTATTTCTGAACCCTTTACCTCTGCTGCTTATTATTTGGTTTTAACTTGTGCTAGTGGCTGCTTGTTATCACTACGGTTTGATCCATCTGTTCCGTTGTTCTGAATGTTTCGAATGTGTTCTTCGAAGTTCTAGATCCCTATGGAGAACACGACATCCGTAGTTTGGGTGTATAAACCCTGCTATATTACACTTGATCAGCAACACACCAAGGCTGGAGTACCCCGCTCCCCCGTCCATCTCTCGCCAGCGTGGGAGCTCGTGGATGCCGAGGCGCATGGATCCGGGGGCATCCTCCTCCTCGTCCGGCCGCTCATCCGACTCTCCCTGCCTCCGCCCCGTCAAGCCGGTGTTGGGGAACGTAGCATAAATTCAAAATTTTCCTATGTGTCACCAAGATCTATCTATGGAGAGACTAGCAACGAGGGGAAGGAGAGTGCATCTACATACCCTTGTAGATTGCTAAGCGGAAGCGTTCAAGAGAACGGGGTTGATGGAGTCGTACTCGTCGTGATTCAAATCACCGATGATCCTTGCACCGAACGGACGACACCTCCGCGTTCAACACACGTACGGAGCAGCGACGTCTCCTCCTTCTTGATCTAGCAAGGGGGGAGGAGAGGTTAATGGAGATCCAGCAGCACGACGGCGTGGTGGTGGAAGTAGCGGGATTCCAACAGGGCTTCGCTAAGCGCTGCAGGAGGAGGGAGACGTGTCACGGGAGGGAGAGGGAGGCGCCAGGCCTTAGGTATGGTTGTTCTCCCTCTCCCCCACTATATATAGGGACAAGGGAGAGGGGCAGGGTGCACCAAGGAAGGGTGCGGCCAAGGGGGGGGGGAGGAGTCCATCCTCCCCAAGGCACCTCGGAGGTGCCTTCCCCCTTTAGGACTCTCCCTTTTCCTCTTCTCTTGGCGCATGGGCCTCTTGGGGCTGGTGCCCTTGGCCCATGTAGGCCAAGGCGCACCCCCTACAGCCCATGTGCCCCCCCGGGGCAGGTGTCCCCACCCGGTGGACCCCCGGGACCCTTCCGGTGGTCCCGGTACAATACCGGTGACCCCGAAACTTGTCCCGATGGCCGAAACAGCACTTCCTATATATAATTCTTTACCTCCGAACCATTCCGGAACTCCTCGTGACGTCCGAGAACTCATCCGGGACTCCGGACAACTTTCGGGTTACCGCATACTAATATCTCTATAACCCTAGCGTCACCGAACCTTAAGTGTGTAAACCCTACGGGTTCGGGAAGCATGCAGACATGACCGAGACGTTCTCCGGTCAATAACCAACAGCGGGATCTGGATACCCATGTTGGCTCCCACATGTTCCACGATGATCTCATCGGATGAACCACGATGTCAAGGACTTAATCAATCCCGTATACAATTCCCTTTGTCTAGCGGTATTGTACTTTCCCGAGATTCGATCGTCGGTATCCCTATACCTTGTTCAATCTCGTTACCGGCAAGTCTCTTTACTCGTTCCGTAACACATCATCCCGTGATCAACTCCTTGATCACATTGTGCACATTATGATGATGTCCTACCGAGTGGGCCCAGAGATACCTCTCCACTTATACGGAGTGACAAATCCCAGTCTCGATTCGTGCCAACCCAACAGACACTTTCGGAGATACCTGTAGTGCACCTTTATAGTCACCCAGTTACGTTGTGACGTTTGGTACACCCAAAGCATTCCTACGGTATCCGGGAGTTGCACAATCTCATGGTCTAAGGAAATGATACTTGACATTAGAAAAGCTTTAGCATACGAACTACACGATCTTTGTGCTAGGCTTAGGATTGGGTCTTGTCCATCACATCATTCTCCTAATGATGTGATCCCGTTATCAATGACGTCCAATGTCCATGGTCAGGAAACCGTAACCATCTATTGATCAACGAGCCAGTCAACTAGAGGCTGACTAGGGACATGGTGTTGTCTATATATCCACACATGTATCTGAGTTTCCTATCAATACAATTATAGCATGGATAATATACGATTATCATGAACAAGGAAATATAATAATAACTAATTTATTATGGCCTCTAGGGCATATTTCCAATAGTCTCCCACTTGCACTAGAGTCAATAATCTAGTTCACATCGCCATGTGATCAACACTCACAGGTCACATCGCCATGTGACCAACATCCAAAGAGTTTACTAGAGTCAATGATCTAGTTCACATTACTATGTGATTAACACTCAATGTGTTCTGGGTTTGATCATGTTGCTTGTGAGAGAGGTTTTAGTCAACGGGTCTGAACCTTTCAGATCCGTGTGTGCTTTACAAATCTCTATGTCATCTCCTAGATGCAGCTACCACGCTCTATTTGGAGCCATTTCAAATAACTGTTCTACTTGGAGTTATTCTAAATTGTTGCTCCATTATACGTATCCGGTATCTCTACTCAGAGCAATCCGGATAGGTGTTAAGCTTGCATCATCGTAACTCTTTACGTCGAACTCTTTATCACCTCCATAACCGAGAAAATTCCTTAGTCCACTAGTTACTAAGGATAACTTTGACCGCTGTACTGTGATCCATTCTTGGATCACTCTTGTACCCCTTGATTGACTCATGGCAAGGCACACTTCAGGTGCGGTACACAGCATAGCATACTGTAGAGCCTATGTCTTAAGCATAGGGGACGACCTTCGTCCTTTCTCTCGATTCTGTCGTGGTCGAGCTTTAAGTCTTAACTTCATACCTTATAACTCAGGCAAGAACTCCTTCTTTGACTGATCCATCTTGAACACCTTCAAGATCATGTCAAGGAATGTGCTCATTTGAAAGCATCATTAAGCATTTTGATCTATCCTTATAGATCTTGATGCTCAATGCTCAAGTAGCTTAATCCAGGCTTTCCATTGAAAAACACTTTCCAAATAACCCTATATGCTTTCCAGAAATTCTACGTCATTTCTGATCAACAATATGTCAGCAACATATATTCATCAGAAATTCTATAGTGCTCCCACTCACTTCTTTGGAAATACAAGTTTCTCATAAACTTTGTATACACCAAAATCTTTGATCATCATCAAAGCATACATTCCAACTCCGAGATGCTTACTCCAGTCCTTAGAAGGATTGCTGGAGCTTTGCATACTTATTAGCATCTTTCAGGATTGACAAAACCTTCCGTTTGTATCACATACAACCTTTTCTCAAGAAAATCGTCGAGGAAACAATGTTTTGACATCCTATCTGCAAGATTTCATAAATAATGCAGTAATCGCTAACATAATTCCAACAGACTCTTAGCATCGCTACGAGTGAGAAAGTCTCACCGTAGTCAACTCCTTGAACTTGTCGGGAAACACCTTAACGACAAGTCGAGCTTTCTCAATGGTGACACTTACCATCATTGTCTGTCTTCCTTTTAAAATCCATCTGTACTCAACAGCCTTACGACCATCAAGTAGTTCTTCCAAAGTCTACACTTTGTTTCCATACATGGATCCTCTCTCGGATTTTATGGCCTCGAGCCATTTATCGGAATCCAGGCCCACCATCGCTTCTCCATAGCTCGTAGGTTCATTGTTGTCTAGCAACATGACTTCCAAGACAGGATTACGTACCACTCTGAAGTAGTACGCATCCTTGTCATCCCACGAGGTTTGGTAGTGACTTGATCTGAAGTTTCATGATCACTATCATAAGCTTCCACTTCAATTGGTGTAGGTGCCACAGGAACAACTTCCTGTGCCCTGCCACACACTAGTTGAAGAGACGGTTCAATAACCTCATCAAGTCTCCACCATCCTCCCACTCAATTCTTTCGAGAGAAACTTTTCCTCGAGAAAGGACCCGATTCTAGAAACAATCCCTTATTGCTTTCGAATTTGAGACAGGAGGTATACCCAACTGTTTTGGGTGTCCTATGAAGATGCATTTATCCGCTTTGGGTTCGAGCTTATCAGCCTGAAACTTTTTCGCATAAGCGTCGCAGCCCCAAACTTTTAAGAAATGACAGCTTAGGTTTCTCTAAACCATAGTTCATACGGTGTCATCTCATCGGAATTACGTGGTGCCCTATTTAAAGTGAATGTGGTTGTCTCTAATGCCTAACCCATAAACTATTGTGGTAATTTAATGAGAGACATCATGGTATGCATCATATCCAATAGGGTACAGTTATGATGTTCGGACACACCATCACACTATGGTGTTCCAGGCTGTATTAGTTGTGAAACAATTTCCACAATGTCTTAATTCTGTGCCAAACTCGTAATTCAGATATTCATCTCTATGATCATATCATAGATATTTTATCTCTTGTCACGATGATCTTTCAACTTCACCCTGAAATTATTTGAACCTTTCAATAATTCAGACTCGTGATTTATCAAGTAAATGTACTCAACATCTACTCAAATCATCTGTGAAGTAAGAACATAACGATATCCACTACACGCCTCAGCACTCATTGGACTGCACACATCAAAATGTATTACTTCCAACAAGTTGCTTTCTAGTTCCATTTTACTGAAAACGAGGCTTTCAGTCATCTTGCCCATGTGGTATGATTTGCATGTCTCAAGTGATTCAAAATCAAGTGAGTCCAAACGGTCCATTTGCATGGAGTTTCTTCATGCATATACACCAATAGACATGGTTCGCATGTCTCAAACTTTTCAAAAAGAGTGAGCCCAAAGATCCATCAACATGGAGCCTCTTCATGCGTTTTATACCGATATGACTTACGTGGCAATGCCACAAGTAGGTGGTACTATCATTACTATCTTTTGGCATGAACATGTGTATCACTACGATCGAGATTCAATAAACCATTCATTTTAGGTGTAAGACCATTGAAGGTATTATTCAAATAAACAGAGTAACCGTTATTCTCCTTAAATGAATAACCGTATTGCGATAGACATAATCCAATCATGTCTATGCTCAACGCAAACACCAATCTCGATGGTAGAGGGAGCGTGCGATGCTTGATCATATCAACATTGGAAACACTTCCAACACATATCGTCAGCTCACCTTTAGCTAGTCTCCGTTCATTCCGTAGCTTTTATTTCGAGTTACTAACACTTAGCAACCGAACCGGTATCTAATACCCTGGTGCTACTAGGAGTACTAGTAAAGTACACATCAACACAATGTATATCCAATATACTTCTATCGACCTTGCCAGCCTTCTCATCTACCAAGTATCTAGGGTAATTCTGCTCCAGTGGTTGTTCCCCTTATTACAGAAGCACTCAGTCTCGGGTTTGGGTTCAACCTTGGGTTTCTTCACTAGAGCAGCAGTTGTTTTGCCGTTTCATGAAGTATCCCTTTTTGCCCTTGCCCTTCTTGAAACTAGTGGTTTCACCAACCATCAACAATTGATGCTCCTTCTTGATTTCTACTTTTGTGGTGTCAAACATCGCGAATATCTCAAGGATCATCATATATGTCCCTGATATATTATAGTTCATCACGAAGCTCTAGCAGCTTGGTGGTAATGACTTCGGAGAAACATCATTATCTCATCTGGAAGATCAACTCCCACTCGATTCAAATGATTGTTGTACTCAGACAATCTGAGCACAAGCTCAACAATTGAGCTTTTCTCCCTTAGTTTGCAGGCTAAGAAAATCGTCGGAGGTCTTATACCTCTTGACGTGGGCACGAGCCTGAAATCCCAATTTCAGCCCTCGAAACATCTCATATGTTCGCGACGTTTCAAAAACGTCTTTGGTGCCTCAACTCTAAACCGTTTAACTGAACTATCACGTAGTTATCAAAATGTGTATGTCAGATGTTCGCAACATCCACAGACAACGTTCGAGGTTCAGCACACTGAGCGGTGCATTAAGGACATAAGCCTTCTATGAAGCAATGAGGACAATCCTCAGTTTACGGACCTAGTCCGCATAATTGCTACTATCAACTTTCAACTAAATTTTCTCTAGGAACATATCTAAACAGTAGAACTGAAGCGCGAGCTACGACATAATTTGCGAAGACCTTTTGACTATGTTCAGGATAATTAAGTTCATCTTATGAACTCCCACTCAGATAGACATCCCTCTAGTCATCTAAGTGATTACATGATCCGAGTCAACTAGGCCGTGTCCGATCATCACGTGAGACGGACTAGTCAACATCGGTGAATATCTTCATGTTGATCGTATCTACTATACGACTCATGCTCGACCTTTCGGTCTTCTGTGTTCCGAGGCCATGTCTATGCACATGCTAGGCTCGTCAAGTTAACCCTAAGTGTTTTGCATGTGTAAAACTGTCTTACACCCGTTGTATGTGAACGTAAGGATCTATCACACCCGATCATCACGTGGTGCTTCGAAACGACGAACTTTAGCAACGGTGCACAGTTAGGGGAGAACACATTCTTGAAATTGTAATGAGGGATCATCTTATTTACTACCGTCGTTCTAAGAAAATAAGATGTATAAACATGATAAACATCACATGCAATCAAATAATAGTGACATGATATGGCCAATATCATATAGCTCCTTTGATCTCCATCTTGGGGCTCCATGATCATCTTGTCACCGGCATGACACCATGATCTCCATCATCATGATCTCCATCATCGTGTCTTCTTGAAGTTGTCTCGTCATCTATTACTTCTACTTCTACAACTAACGGTTAGCAATAAAGTAAAGTAATTAAATGACGTTTATGTTGACACGCAGGTCATAAATAAATTAAGACAACTCCTATGGCTCCTGCCGGTTGTCATACTCATCGACATGCAAGTCGTGATACCTATTACAAGAACATGATCAATCTCATACATCACATATATCATTCATCACATCCTTTTGGCCATATCACATCACATAGCATACCCTGCAAAAACAAGTTAGACGTCCTCTAATTGTTGTTTGCATGTTTTACGTGGCTGCTATGGGTTTCTAGCAAAAACGTTTCTTATCTACGCAAAACCACAACGTGATATGCCAATTGCTATTTACCCTTCATAAGGACCCTTTTCATCGAATCCGACCCGACTAAAGCGGGAGAGACAGACACCCGCCAGCCACCTTATGCAACTAGTGCATGTTAGTCGGTGGAACCGGTCTCACGTAAGCAGTACGTGTAAGGTTGGTCCGGGCCGCTTCATCCCACAATACCGTCGAATCAAGATAAGACTAGTAACGGCAAGCATATTGAACAAAATCAACGCCCACAACTTCTTTGTGTTCTACTCGTGCATAGAATCTACGCATAGACCTAGCTCATGATGCCACTGTTGGGGAACGTAGCAGAAATTCAAAATTTTCCTACGTGTCACCAAGATCTATCTATGGAGAACTAGCAACGAGGGGAAGGAGAGTGCATCTACATACCCTTGTAGATCGCTAAGCGGAAGCGTTCAAGAGAACGGGGTTGATGGAGTCGTACTCGTCGTGATTCAAATCACCGATGATCCTAGCGCCGAACGGACGGCACCTCCGCGTTCAACACACGTACGGAGCCAGCGACGTCTCCTCCTTCTTGATCCAGCAAGGGGGAGGGAGAGGTTGATGGAGATCCAGCAGCACGACGGCGTGGTGGTGGAAGTAGCGGTATTCCAACAGGGCTTCGCTAAGCGCTGCGGGAGGAGGGAGATGTGTCCGGAGGGAGAGGGAGGCGCAGGCCTTAGGTATGGTTGCCCTCTCCTCTCCCCACTATATATAGGGCCAAGGGAGAGGGGGAGGGTGCAGCCTTGCCCCTTCCTCCAAGGAAGGGTGCGGCCAAGGGGGGGAGGAGTCCATCCTCCCCAAGGCACCTCGGAGGTGCCTTCCCCCTTTAGGACTCTCCCTTTTCTCTTTTCTTGGCGCATGGGCCTCTTGGGGCTGGTGCCCTTGGCCCATGTAGGCAAGGCGCACCCCTACAGCCCATGTGGCCCCCGGGGCAGGTGGCCCCACCCGGTGGACCCCGGGACCCTTCCGGTGGTCCCGGTACAATACCGGTGACCCCGAAACTTGTCCCGATGGCCGAAACGACACTTCCTATATATAATTCTTTACCTATGGACCATTCCGGAACTCCTCATGACATCCGGGATCTCATCCGGGACTCCGAACAACTTTCGGGTTACCGCATACTAATATCTCTATAACCCTAGCGTCACCGAACCTTAAGTGTGTAGACCCTACGGGTTCGGGAGACATGCAGACATGACCGAGACGTTCTCCGGTCAATAACCAACAGCGGGATCTGGATACCCATGTTGTCTCCCACATGTTCCACGATGATCTCATCGGATGAACCACGATGTCAAGGACTTAATCAATCCCGTATACAATTCCCTTTGCCTAGTGGTATTGTACTTGCCCGAGATTCGATCGTCGGTATCCCTATACCTTGTTCAATCTCGTTACCGGCAAGTCTCTTTACTCGTTCCGTAACACATCATCCCGTGATCAACTCCTTGATCGCATTGTGCACATTATGATGATGTCCTACCGAGTGGGCCCAGAGATACCTCTCCGCTTACACGGAGTGACAAATCCCAGTCTCGATTCGTGCCAACCCAACAGACACTTTCGGAGATACCTGTAGTGCACCTTTATAGTCACCCAGTTACTTTGTGACGTTTGGTACACCCAAAGCATTCCTACGGTATCCGGGAGTTGCACAATCTCATGGTCTAAGGAAATGATACTTGACATTAGAAAAGCTTTAGCATACGAACTACACGATCTTTGTGCTAGGCTTAGGATTGGGTCTTGTCCATCACATCATTCTCCTAATGATGTGATCCCGCTATCAATGACGTCCAATGTCCATGGTCAGGAAGCCGTAACCATCTATTGATCAACGACCCAGTCAACTAGAGGCTTACTAGGGACATGGTGTTGTCTATGTATCCACACATGTATCTGAGTTTCCTATCAATACAATTATAGCATGGATAATAAACGATTATCATGAACAAGGAAATATAATAATAACTAATTTATTATTGCCTCTAGGGCATATTTCCAACAGCGGAGCCACTGCAGACTGGCGAGGAGCAACTCCCGGTCATCATCCGACGACCCCCATTTGGCCCCTGGCCGCCTCGTCCTCGTTAGGCGAAGCCGGAGCCCGGCCTCCGCGCGGAGTACGAGGAGATAGCCCGGCGCGGATTCTCCGACGAGGACGCCCTACGGTGGGCGCGGGATGACTACCTTCGTGACGAGACGGTCCGGTAGTGCTGGGCCCTGGAGTAGATAGCCGCCCGCAAGCGTGGGCGCGAGGATGAGTACGGCGTGGTGATCCTCGACAACGACGAGGACGAGGTCGCTCTCGGACTGTCCCAACCGCCGCTCCAACCTGAGGAGGGTTGCAGCAGGGACGGCAGCCGCGGAGGAGGCGACGGCGATGGCGGCGGCGACTACACGCGGTTCTATAGCCTCCTCGGCATGTAGAGCTGCAAGGGCGGCGGGCGGCGAGGAGCGGCGAGGGAGACGGCGGGCCTAGTAGCGTTTTTTTTCATTTTTGTAAAATACTATAAAGATGTATGAACTCGCCGAAATTTGGTTGAATTTGCACCGTGTTTGTGCCGGAATTTAATTTTCAAAAAAACATGGCCATCGCGACTGAGGGGCATCACGCCCCGAGCACGCGATTTGCGCCGGTGCGTCTCGGGGAGCGATTTTTAGCGCCTCCTGAGGGGCCAATGGCTGGAGATGCTCTAAGGTGCTTTTAGTGCCGTGTTGGCCAAGAACTGTTGCAGGACACACTATCAAACGCGTCATAGATGAAGCAAAGCTTATCATAAGGTGAAAAACCTAATAAAACAACTAATTATGTGAGCCGCGAGTTTGAATCGTCGTCTGTTTCATGGTCCGTTCTGAAAGATTTCTTTCCTTACTAGTAAATCCATAAAAGAAACATGGGGGATGAAAACGATCCATTGTCTTTTCCTGTTTACCACACTCACAAACCATCTAATTCACAACTGCGGAGCTGCAGCCCCAACCCAAACCATGAACGAAGAAGGATGAGTACCGTAACATTTCACTCTCGTGGAGATCTAATATCTCGTTTTTCTCTTAGTGGTCCTTCACTTGTGGTACCATCAGTATTCCCAATGTATTCTATTCCCATAGGCTATTGCATTTGTTTTGTATCTTCTCTCATCCTATACTCAATTAAGAAAAGAAACTTCTACCACACCTTGAGATTAAATGAAAATATGAAGGTTGCAATCTGCTCGAATGAGGATGCCGTTGTGTATATAAAGGGCAGCGATGTGAAATCACTATTCATAAGAGCAAAGGTTGGTAGGAATTCATTATTATTTTCATTTGTTGGATGGTATGGCTTGCACTTAGATGTGGTAGTACCCGAAGCAGATAGCAGGACCCAAGAGTATCTACAACCGGATTTGGCAAATCCGCCCCCTATACGTCCCCGGACGCGCCCGAGCACGCTCGTAAACACGAACATGGCACTCTTTATATCCGTGCCTCCACACCGGCGTATCTCTCTGTCCCTTGTATCCATCCTAAACCATGCAACATTAATAAAAAATATGTAGATCATGAGTGGACATAAAAACCGACATAGAAATGCACAATCAGTTCACGAAAGTCCACTTTCGGATCTAAAAGGATGTGACAAAGTTCACTATCCACATTGGATCTCCGAAATCTTGCTTATCTAAACACTTGAAATAGACGGGTCCACACTTCCTACGGTTGTCTTCCGCGCCGGCACTGAGATTCTCGACCGAAGTGGGTCCACGTTGGTCTCTGAGGAGCAATTGCCTTGCAAGCGCCCGGCGATATAGTCTACTTGCACTTGAGTTGGCCACCCCATGTGTAAGGCTGCTGAACTCGCGTGAACTGTTTGGGATCGTAGCAGAAATTCAAAATTTTCTACGCATCACCAAGATCAATCTATGGAGTAATCTAGCAACGAGGGGAAGGAGAGTGCATCTACATACCCTTGTAGATCGCTAAGCGGAAGCGTTCAAGTGAACAGGGTTGATGGAGTCATACTCGTCATGATCCAAATCACCGATGATCCTAGTGCCGAACGGACGGCACCTCCGCGTTCAACACACGTACAGCCCGGTGACGTCTCCTACGCCTTGATCCAGCAAGGGGAGAAGGAGAGGTTGGGGAAGACTCCATCCAGCAGCAGCACGACGGCGTGGTGGTGGAGGAGGAGCGCGGGACTCCAGCAGGGCTTCGCCAAGCACTACGAGAGACGAGGAGGAAGAGGGGTAGGGCTGCGCCAACAGGGAGATTGAATCGTGTGTTGGGCTGCCCCTTTGCCTCCACTATATATAGGGGGAGAGGGAGGGCTGCGCCCGCACCTAGGGTTTCCTTCCTAGGGGTGGCGGCAGCCCTAGATCCCATCTAGGGTGGCGGCCACAAGGGGGAGAGGGGGAGGCGCACCTGAGGTGGGCCTTAGGGCCCATCTGCTCTAGGTTTTGCCCCCTTCCCCTCTTGGAGGCGCCTTGGGCCTTGGTGGGAGGCGCCCCGGCCCACCTAGGGGCTGGTCCCTTCCCACTATTGGCCCATGTAGGCCTCCGGGGCTGGTGGCCCCTCCCGGTGGACCCCCGGACCCCTCCGGTGGTCCCGGTACACTACCGGTGATGCCCGGAACACTTCCGGTGGCCAAAACCATACTTCCTATATATCAATCTTTACCTCCGGACCATTCCGGAACTCCTCGTGACGTCCGGGATCTCATCCGGGACTCCGAACAACATTCGGTAACCGCGTACATACTTTCCCTATAACCCTAGCGTCATCGAACCTTAAGTGTGTAGACCCTACGGGTTCGGGAGTCATGCAGACATGGCCGAGACAACTCTCCGGTCAATAACCAACAGCGGGATCTGGATACCCATGTTGGCTCCCACATGCTCCACGATGATCTCATCGGATGAACCACGATGTCAAGGACTTAATCAATCCCGTATACAATTCCCTTTGTCTAGCGGTACGATACTTGCCCGAGATTCGATCGTCGGTATCCCGATACCTTGTTCAATCTCGTTACCGGCAAGTCTCTTTACTCGTTCCGTAACACATCATCCCGTGATCAACTCCTTGATCACATTGTGCACATTATGATGATGTCCTACCGAGTGGGCCCAGAGATACCTCTCCGTTTACACGGAGTGACAAATCCCAGTCTCGATTCGTGCCAACCCAACAGACACTTTCGGAGATACCTGTAGTGTACCTTTATAGCCACCCAGTTACGTTGTGACGTTTGGCACACCCAAAGCACTCCTACGGTATCCGGGAGTTGCACAATCTCATGGTCTAAGGAAATGATACTTGACATTAGAAAAGCTTTAGCATACGAACTACACGATCTTTGTGCTAGGCTTAGGATTGGGTCTTGTCCATCACATCATTCTCCTAATGATGTGATCCCGTTATCAACGACATCCAATGTCCATGGTCAGGAAACCGTAACCATCTATTGATCAACGAGCTAGTCAACTAGAGGCTTACTAGGGACATGGTGTTGTCTATGTATCCACACATGTATCTGAGTTTCCTATCAATACAATTCTAGCATGGATAATAAACGATTATCATGAACAAGGAAATATAATAATAACCAATTTATTATTGCCTCTAGGGCATATTTCCAACAGTCTCCCACTTGCACTAGAGTCAATAATCTAGTTCACATCGCCATGTGATTAACACTCACAGGTCACATCGCCATGTGACCAACATCCAAGAGTCTACTAGACTCAATGATCTAGTTCACATCACTATGTGATAAACACTCAAAGAGTTCTGGGTTTGATCATGTTATGCTTGTGAGAGAGGTTGTAGTCAACGGGTCTTGCCATATTCAGATCCCTATGTATTTCGCAAAACTTTATATCGTAGATGCTGCTACCACGTTCCACTTGGAGCTATTCCAAATTGTTGCTCCATTATACGTATCCGGTATCTCTACTCAGAGCTATCCGGATAGGTGTTAAGCTTGCATCGACGTAACTCTTTATGTCGAACTCTTTATCACCTCCATAACCGAGAAACATTTCCTTATTCCTCTAAGGATAATTTTGACCGCTATCTGGTGATCTACTCCTAGATCACCTTTGTACCCTCTTGCCAGACATGTGGCAAGGCACACATCAGGTGCGGTACTTCAGCATGGCATACCGTATAGAGCCTATGACAAGAGCATAGGGGACGACCTTCGTCCTTCCTCTTTCTTCTGCCGTGGTCAAGCTTTGAGTCTTACTCAACTTCACACCTTACAACTCAGGTAAGAACCCCTTCTTTGACTGATCTATTTTGAACTCCTTCAAAAACATGTCAAGGTGTGCGTTCTTTGAAAGTATCATCAGGCGTCTTGATCTATCTCTATAGATCTTGATGCCCAATATGTAAGCAGCTTTATCCAGGTCTTCCTTTGAAAAACACTCTTCAAACAACCGTTTATGCTTTCCAGAAATTCTACATTATTTCGGATCAACAATATGTCATCCACATATACTTATCAGAAATGTTGTAGTGCTCCCACTCACTTTCTTGTAAATACAAGTTTCTAGCAAACATTGTATAAACCTAAAAGCTTTGATCACTCCATCAAAACATATATTCCGATTCCGAGATGCTTGCTCTAGTCCATAGAAGGATTGCTGGAGCCAGCATACCTTTTAGCATCCTTAGGATCGACAAAACCTTTTATTGTATCACATACAACTTTTCTTACGAAAACTGGTAAGAAAACTTGTTTTGACATCCATCTGTAAGATTTCATAATCGAAAAATACAGCTAATGCTAACATGATTCCGACGGACTTAAGCATCGCTACGGGTGAGAAATTCTCATCGTAGTCAACTCCTTGAACTTGTGAAAAGACTCTTTCCCACAAGTCGAGCTTCATAGACGGTAACATTACCGCCCACGTCCGTCTTCTTCTTAAAGATCCATTTATCTCAATGGCTTGCCGATCATCGGGCAAGTCCACCAAAGTCCATACTTTGTTCTGATATATGGATCCTATCTCGGATTTCATGGCTTCTAACCATTTGTCGGAATACGGGCCCACCATCGCTTCTCCATAGCTCGTAGGTTCATTGTTGTCTAACAACATGATATCTAAGACAGGATTACCGTACCACTTAGGAGTAGTACATATCCTTGTCGACCTACGAGGTTCGATAGCAACTTGATCCGAAGCTTCATGATCACTATCATTAACTTCCTATTCAACAGACGTAGGCTGCCACAGAAAACATCTTTCTGTGTTGCATCACTCTCTGGTTGAAGTAAAGGTTCGACAACCTCATCAAGTTCTATCTTCCTCCCACTCAATTCTTTCGAGAGAAACTCCTTCTCGAGAAAGGACCCGTTCTTAGCGACAAACAATTTGCCCTCGGATCTGAGATAGAAGGTATACCCAACTGTCACCTTTGGGTATCCTATGAAGATGTGTTTGTCCGCTTTGGGTTCGAGCTTCTCCGGCTGAAGCCTTAAGCATCGCAGCCCCAAACATTAAGAAACGACAACTTTGGTTTCTTGCCAAACCAATGTTCATACGACGTCGTCTCAACGGACTTAGATGGTGTCCTATCTAAAGTGAATGCAGCTGTCTCTAACGCATAACCTCAAAATGAAAACGGTAGATTGGTAAGAGACATCATAGATCGCACCATATCTCATAGGGTTCGATTACGACGTCCGGACACACCATTACCTTGTGGTGTTCCAGGTGGCTTCAACTGTGAAACAATTCCACAATGTCTTAAGTGATTGCCAAACTCATAACTCAGAAAATCCCCTTTTGATCAGATCGTAGGAACATGATCTTATTGTTATGATGATTCTTAACTTCACTCTGAAATCGCTTGAACTTTTCAAACGTTTCAGACTTGTGCTTCATTAAGTAAATATACCTATATCTACTCAAATCGTCAGTGAAGATGAGAAAATAGCGATATCCACCGCACGCTTCAATTCTCATTGGATCACACGCATCAGCATGTATGATTTCCAACAAGTCACTTGCCCGTTTCATTGTACCTGAAAACGGGGTCTTAGTCATCCTGCCCATGAGGCATGGCTCGCATGTGTCAAGCGATTCAAAATCAAGTGACTCCAAACATCCATCGACATGGAGTTTCTTCATGCATCTTACGCCAATATGACCTAAGCGGCAGTGCCACAAGAAAGTGGTACTATCATTATTAACTCTACATCTTTTGGCGTGAACATGTGTATTACCACGACCGAGATTCAATGAACCATTCACATAGGGTGCATGACCATGAAAGGTATCATTCATGTAAACAGAATAACCATTATTCTCTAACTTAAATGAATGACCGTATTGCAATGAACATGATCTAATCATATTCATGCTCAACGTAGACACCTGATAACATTTATCTAGGTTCAATACTAATCCCGAAGGCAGATGGAGCGTGCGATGGTGATCTCATCAACTTTGGAAACACTTCCAACACACATCGTCACCTCGCCCTTAGCCAGTCTCCGTTTAGTCCGTAGCTTTTGCTTCAAGTCACCAATAATAGCAACTGAACCGGTATCCAATACCCAGGTGCTACCAGGAGTACTAGTGAGGTACACATTAATAACACGTATATACTTTGTTGAAGTTGCCAGCCTTCTTATCTACCATGCATTTGGGGTAATTCCGCTACCAGTGACCGTTCCCCTTACAATAGAAGCACTTAGTCTCGGGTTTGGGTTCAACCTTGGGTTCCTTCACTGGAGCGGCAACTGGTTTGCCATCCATGAAGTTTCCCTTCTAGCCCTTGCCCTTCTTGAAACCAGTGGTCTTGTTAAACCATCAACACTTGATGCTCCTTCTTGATTTCTACCTTTTGCGGTCTTAAGCACCGCGAACAGCTCCGGGATCAACTCCATCCCTTGCATGTCATAGTTCATCACGAAGATCTAGTAGCTTAGTGATAGTGGCTAGAGAACTCTATCAATCACTATCTTATCTGGAAGTTTAACTCCCACTTGATTTAAGTGATTGTAGCACCCAGACATTCTGAGCACATGCTCACTAGCTGAGCTATTCTCCTCCATCTTGTTGGCAAAAGAACTTGTCAGAGGTCTCACACCTCTCAACACGGGCATGAGCCTGAAATCCCAATTTCAGCTCTTGGAACATCTCATATGTTCTATGGCGTTCAAAACGTCATTGGAATCCCGATTCTAAGCCGTAAAGTATGGTGCACTAAACTATCAAGTAGTCATCAGGACGTGTCTGTCAGGTGTTCACAACATCCACAGACGACGTTGTAGGGGTTTGCACATCGAGTGGTGCATCAAAGACGTAAGCCTTCTGTGTAGCAGTGAGGACACTCCTCGGACTACGGACCTAGTCCGCATCATTGCTTACAATATCTTTCAACTTAATCTTTCTCTAGGAACGTATTGAAACAGGGAGCTACAACGTGAGCTATTTATCTACAACATATTTGCAAAGACAATTTAGACTATGTTCATGATAATTGAGTTCATCTAATGAACTCCCACTCAGATAGACATCCCTCTAGTCATCTAAGTGAAAAATGATCCGAGTCAACTAGGCCGTGTCCGATCATCACGTGAGACGGACTAGTCAACATCGGTGAACATCTTCATGTTGATCGTATCTTCTATACGACTCATGCTCGACCTTTCGGTCTTCCGTGTTCCGAGGCCATGTCTGTACATGCTAGGCTCGTCAAGTCAACCTAAGTGTTTTGCTGTGTAAATCTGGCTTACACCCGTTGTATTCGAACGTTAGAATCTATCACACCCGATCATCACGTGGTGCTTCGAAACAACGAACCTTCGCAACGGTGCACAGTTAGGGGGAACACCTTTCTTGAAATTTTAGTGAGGGATCATCTTATTTAAGCTACCGTCGTTCTAAGCAAATAAGATGTAAAACATGATAAACATCACATGCAATCAAATAGTGACATGATATGGCCAATATCATTTTGCTCCTTTTGATCTCCATCTTCGGGGCTCCATGATCATCGTTGTCACCGGCATGACACCATGATCTCCATCATCATGATCTCCATCATCGTGTCTTCTTGAAGTTGTCTCGTCATCTATTACTTCTACTACTATGGCTAACGCTTTAGCAATAAAGTAAAGTAATTACATGACGTTTATGTTGACACGCAGGTCATAAATAAATTAAGACAACTCCTATGGCTCCTGCCGGTTGTCATACTCATCGACATGCAAGTCGTGATTCCTATTACAAGAACATGATCAATCTCATACATCACATATATCATTCATCACATCCTTTTGGCCATATCACATCACAAGGCATATGCTGCAAAAACAAGTTAGACGTCCTCTAATTGTTGTTGCAAGTTTTTACGTGGCTGCTATAGGTTTCTAGCAAGAACGTTTCTTACCTACGCGAAAACCACAACGTGATATGCCAATTTCTATTTACCCTTCATAAGGACCCTTTTCATCGAATCCGATCCGACTAAAGTGGGAGAGACAGACACCCGCTAGCCACCTTATGCAACTAGTGCATGTCAGTCGGTGGAACCAGTCTCACGTAAGAGTACGTGTAAGGTCGGTCCGGGCCGCTTCATCCCACGATGCCGCCGAATCAAGATAAGACTAGTAACGGCAAGAAATTGACAAAATCGACGCCCACAACAACTTGTGTTCTACTCGTGCATAGAAACTACGCATAGACCTAGCTCATGATGCCACTGTTGGGGATCGTAGCAGAAATTCAAATTTTTTTACGCATCACCAAGATCAATCTATGGAGTAATCTAGCAACGAGGGGAAGGAGAGTGCATCTACATACCCTTGTAGATCGCTAAGCGGAAGCGTTCAAGTGAACGGGGTTGATGGAGTCGTACTCGCCGTGATCCAAATCACCGATGATCCTAGTGCCGAACGGACGGCACCTCCGCGTTCAACACACGTACAGCCCGGTGACGTCTCCTACGCCTTGATCCAGCAAGGGGAGAAGGAGAGGTTGGGGAAGACTCCATCCAGCAGTAGCACGATGGCGTGGTGGTGGTGGAGGAGTGCGGGACTCCAGCAGGGCTTCGCCAAGCACTACGAGAGACGAGGAGGAAGAGGGGTAGGGCTGCGCCAATAGGGAGATTGAATCGTGTGTTGGGCTGCCCCTTTGCCTCCACTATATATAGGGGGAGAGGGAGGGCTGCGCCCCCACCTAGGGTTTCCTCCCTAGGGGTGGCGGCAGCCCTAGATCCCATCTAGGGTGGCGGCCACAAGGGGGAGAGGGGGAGGCGCACCTGAGGTGGGCCTTAGGGCCCATCTGCCCTAGGGTTTGCCCCCTTCCCCTCTTGGAGGCGCCTTGGGCCTTGGTGGGAGGCGCCCCAGCCCACCTAGGGGCTGGTACCTTCCCACTATTGGCCCATGTAGGCCTCCGGGGATGGTGGCCCCTCCCGGTGGACCCCCGGACCCCTCCGGTGGTCCCGGTACACTACCGGTGATGCCCGAAACACTTCCGGTGGCCAAAACCATACTTCCTATATATCAATATTTACCTCCGGACCATTCTGGAACTCCTCGTGACGTCCGGGATCTCATCCTGGACTCCGAACAACATTCGGTAACCGCATACATACTTTCCCTATAACCCTAGCGTCATCGAACCTTAAGTGTGTAGACCCTACGGGTTCGGGAGTCATGCAGACATGGCCGAGACAACTCTCCGGTCAATAACCAACAGCGGGATCTGGATACCCATGTTGGCTCCCACATGTTCCACGATGATCTCATCGGATGAACCACGATGTCAAGGACTTAATCAATCCCGTATTCAATTCCCTTTGTCTAGCGGTATTATACTTGCCCGAGATTCGATCGTCGGTATCCCGATACCTTGTTCAATCTCGTTACCGGCAAGTCTCTTTACTCGTTCCGTAACACATCATCCCGTGATCAACTCCTTGATCACATTGTGCACATTATGATGATGTCCTACCGAGTGGGCCCAGAGATACCTCTCCGTTTACACGGAGTGACAAATCCCAGTCTCGATTCGTGCCAACCCAACAGACACTTTCGGAGATACCTGTAGTGAACCTTTATAGCCACCCAGTTACGTTGTGACGTTTGGCACACCCAAAGCACTCCTACGGTATCCGGGAGTTGCACAATCTCATGGTCTAAGGAAATGATACTTGACATTAGAAAAGCTTTAGCATACGAACTACACGATCTTTGTGCTAGGCTTAGGATTGGGTCTTGTCCATCACATCATTCTCCTAATGATGTGATCCCGTTATCAACGACATCCAATGTCCATGGTCAGGAAACCATAACCATCTATTGATCAACGAACTAGTCAACTAGAGGCTTACTAGGGACATGGTGTTGTCTATGTATCCACACATGTATCTGAGTTTCCTATCAATACAATTATAGCATGGATAATAAACGATTATCATGAACAAGGAAATATAATAATAACCAATTTATTATTGCCTCTAGGGCATATTTCCAACAGCATCCCCCTCAGATTGCTCAATGCTGAGCTGGAGCTTCTTGGCGTTGATCCTCCCGAGCGTCGGGCCTCTGTCTCGGCCTTAGTAAGGGGTCGACGGCACACCCACTCAAGGACGCTCCTCATCGTCGCACCGGCATCACACAGCGGTGGCGGGCGAACAACGCAGCCGCGTCAGACCCACCCCCACCTCCCTTTCCCTCTGCCTCTCGCGGTGTGTGGCAGAGCAGGCACTAGAACCCACCGCTGCCCGCGCAGAGCAGCGAGCGGAGGTGGAGGAGATCGTCTGGCAGGAGGAGTGGATCGAGCAGGCCTCGCAGATCTGCGCGCGGGAAGGGAAGGGCCGGCGTCGGTGTCGGCGTTGCCATGACGGGCGACAGGTGGCGTCGCATCAGACCCGGAGCTACCATCCGTATCGACCCGCGAGCGCTCATGCGCGATACGGAGCGCCAGCTCATCCTCGTCTCCGGAGCTGTCGTGGAGTGGCTACTAGTGTTGGACATGCTCGCCAGCGCTAGGGATTGGACGGATTGGGGAAATGGAGGTGTGTTGGAGTGGAATGAGCTAAGGTTTCTTTCAAACGGGGGATTTCATGGGGTCAGGGTGGGCCGACGGTGGGCCGGGCTGATGTGGCAGACGCCGCCCCTCATTTTGGATGGATATGAGGGTGCCGATTAGCCCGGCCGTTTGAGGCCCGTTTGTGAGTTTTGGTTGGGTCGATTTTGTTACCATCCAGTTATCGGAGGACCTGCCCGTATGTGATGTAGGGCGCCCGGTGGTAGATGCTCAGGCAGGAAAAGAAACCTCTGAATCAGTTAATTTTTTTTTGAAGTTTCGATCAGTTAATTGCACATCGATGATCTTGCTGGACCATCAAAGACCATAATAGCCAGGCTGGCTGGAGTGCCTTCAAGAGCACCTGTTTGTGCATCCTCGTCATGGGTCACCGCATTGACAGTATCCACCGAAGGTCACTATTAGGGTATCCATTCTACTCCCCCGCCCTTCTGGACAGACCGCCATAGTAAGCCATGTCGGGGCTCCGTAGTCACGGGAGCCGCTCGCCACCACCTCGTCTCGCGCATCTTATATGAATCATATGATGAAGTATCACATGAGTGGGTATATAGGAAAGGAATCCAAATCTGCCGAATCGCTCATGTTATGATCTTCTACATCCTAGGTCTCTGTGTTCCATCATCTGACTTATGTTCTTCTTCCTTGCGAGTTTCCTTAGCCCACTTTTCTTCTTCTTTATCCTAGGGATATACTTTACTAGTTTGAAACTTGTCATAAATAAGGTTATTCCCCACCTACCTTTACTTTATTTTGAATCTTTTTTTCTTCTTGATCGGGACGCTGCCTTTGCATGGGTTGGGAATCACATCGCCGATTGTGCGTTGCTCGTTGAGCTGGGGCGTGGCGTTTCTTGATTAAGGACGCCACCGATATGCGGGGGTGTAAGTATGTGCGGTGCCCCCATGTTTGGTTTTGGTAATTGATGACAATCTCTATGGACTAATGGTTGCCTTGAGTTATATTTGAAGGTTTTGTCCATAGGCTTTTCTTGGAGTACATGTGTTGGTTTCAAGGAGAGTTTGTGTCGACCAAGGTGCTATTCAAGGAATTACCTAAAGATTGGTCTTGTGAGAGGTTGATCAAGACTAAGTTAAAGAGTGAATCAAGTTGATCAACCCACAAAGCGTAGAAGATGTACCGAGAGGGGTCAAGTGATCCCATGGTATGGTAAGCATTGTCAATTACGCTTTGTGTACTAACCCATGGTCTTCGTGAGGGTTATTTGTGGGGTTAGGTTGCGGTGTGCAAGTTCAAGTGGAGCACCACGAAGAGATCAAATGCTTGAAGCTTGTTGTCCTTTGTGGTGACAATGGACCTGTGAAGATGTGCGGAAGAGTAGCTCACCCATAGTAGAGTATGGGGGAGCAATCAACTAGTCTTCATCGAGTCAACACAATCAAGAAAGGTTGCGGTGTGCAAGTTCAAGTGTAGCATCACGAAGAGATCAAATGCTTGAAGCTTGTCGTCCTTTGTGGTGACAATGGACTTGTGAAGATGTGCGGAAGAAAGGCTCACCCATAGTGGAGTATGGGGGAGCAATCAACTAGTCTTCATCGAGCCAACACAATCAAGAAAGGTGGTCCAACTTGAGGGAGTCAAGATCGTCATCATCTAGCTCAAGTGGACCATGTGCAAGGCAAAGGTTTGCCCTTGATAGGTTTTCTATTTTACCGGTCTCATGTTGGTAGTTGGGAGACCGGGTTATAGGATCGATTGCCATACTATCAAGGGGGGCTCTCGATGAGTAGCTTGATCGTATCATTCGTTGAGAGCTCAAACCATTGCATCCTTGCATCATCTTTATTGGTTCTTGTTTGGTTCTCTTTGTGAGTCTTAGAGCTTACGGTCATCTTGTTGACAAGCTTGAGTTCATCGAAAACGGAGTTCGCTTGCATCTTCTATGATGTTTTCGATGTTGGAGGTTTTGCCGGTTCTTCTCGGTTGGAGGTTTCACTCCTCTTTTTGTTAGGCATACCTCCCCTGCCCGTCGTCTTGTTTCCAACAAGCTTGAGTTTGCTCAATTCGGAGCTCATATGCAGAAGTTATGGCAGTTCTTGTTTTCTTGAGTGTGGTTTTTGTCACGGTCCTAGCGGTAGTACCGTGGTACCCAGCGGTAGTACCGCTGAGGGGTATCAAGCGGCAGTACCGCTCCGCGGCCGTAGTACCGGCAGTGACTCCGTAGCAGTACTACCGCTGGCTTACCAGGTCCCTACCGCGTCGATTCGAGGGGTCTTTTCTGTGTCGGATTGTGCGGTACCTCGCTGCGGCAGTAGTGCGGCAGTACCGCTCCTTAGTGGCAGTACCGCCCTTCCTCCGCGGTAGTACCGCCCGGTTCCCTCTTTCCCTTTCCTCGTTGTTCTGCGCGGCAGTACCGCCGAAGGGAGCGGTAGTACCGCTTAACCCAGCGGTAGTACCGCTGTCTCCTGCGGTACTACCGCCCCAAGGTTCATGTTTTGTTGCTCCTTTTCCCTGTTTCTTCTGCTTGAGCGGTAGTACCGCTCGTGTGCGAGCTGAGCACATAATGGTTGGATTTTCCCCCTCCTATAAAAGGGGGTCTTCTTCCCCAATGAATCTTATCCTTGGAGCTCGTGTTCTTCCCCCATTGCTGACCTTCTTTGAGCTTGCAACTCTCAATCCCTCCATGGATTCTTGCTAGTTTTTGAGGGAAAAGAGAGAGGAGATCTAGATCCACATTTCCACCAATCACTTTCTTCTCTATGTGAGGGGAACCCCTTGGATCTAGATCTTGGTGTTCTTGGTGTTCTCCTTCTTGTTCTTCCTCTTATTTTCCTCCCTAGCATTAGTTGCTTCGGTGGGATTTGAGAGAGAAGGACTTGGGCACTCCGTGTGCCCTTGCCATTGCATTTGGTGCAGCGGTTTGAGTTCTTCACGGTGCTACGTGGAAGTGAAGTTTGAGAAGCTTATTACTCTTGGGTGTTTGGGCACCCTAGAGCTTGTTCCTCTTGGGTGCCTTGGCGCCCTAGATGGTTGGTGTTGTTCGGAGCTCAATCATTATGGTGTAAAGCTTCGGGCAAGCGTCGGGGTCTCCAATTAGGTTGTGGAAATCGCCCCGAGCAATTTGACGGGTACCGGTGACCGCCCCCAAAGGTTACCAAAGTGTACGGGTTCGGTGACCGCCCCCAAGGGTTGCCATTTGTACGGGTTTGGTGACCGCCCTCAAGGGTCCCTTAGTGGAATCACGGCATCTTGCATTGTGCGAGGGCGTGAGGAGATTACGGTGGCCCTAGTGGCTTCTTGGGGAGCATTGTGCCTCCACACCGCTCCAAACGGAGATTAGCATCCGCAAGGGTGTGAACTTCGGGATACATCATCGTCTCCGCATGCCTCGGTTATCTCTTACCCGAGCCCCTTCACTTATGCACTGTACTTTGTGATAGCCATATTGTTTCTTGTCATATATCTTGCTATCACATAGTTGCTTATCTTGCTTAGCATAAGTTGTTGGTGCACATATGTGAGCCTAGTTGTTTTAGGTTTTGTGCTTGACAAATTAACCGCTAGGTTTATTCCGCATTTGTTAAAGCCTAAACCATAATTATTTTAAAACGCCTATTCACCCCCCCTCTAGGCGACATCGACGATCTTTCAGGGGGAGCAGTTTGAAGGCCACATTGTCGACACCATTGTTCCGCCAGTGGGCGCTGCCACCTTGGTGGTCAGAGGACCGGAGCCATTGTAGAGTCTTCTGCGTCATGAGGAGATGTGTGTTTGTGCGCCACCACTCCGCGAAGAGCAGCGGTGGAGGTCGCCGCCCCAGCCACCATGGCATGACGCCAACATAGGCCAATGACTTGCGGGGCTACGTGTGGTGGAATTTCGTAATTCGGAGGCATATGTTTCTCATCCAATGCAAAACGGTGGCCTGTGCATAGGGAGGTTCATGGCGCTAGTGGCAATATCGGTCACTGATGGGGCAGGGGCACATCGAGGGACCCCCATCAGCATCAAGATCAACGAGATTCGACTCTCTTCTCACATTGATGATGATGTCGAGGCAGTGGCCTCGGGGTTGTGGTAGATGCTGCAGGTCAGCTCATGTACGCTTGGATTGGTAGTGGCCAACTCATGCACCCTTTCCCCTCATGGTTGTGGAAGGTATCTATGGTGGAAAGCATCCCACATATCCGATATCACCTCTAAGGCCTGGCATGGATTAAGGTGGTTCGAACACTGCTTTAGATCTGATATCCGACACCTCTGAGGGCTGAAAACCCTTGGTTTTGCCTTTTATCAATCTTGTGTTGTTACCTTGTTGAATGCAATGTCTCCTTACTGCCTTTTAGTGGTTAGTCGCGGCTACTAGGATGAAATTCCTTGTCATGTCCATCTTCAACTGGACATGGCGACAACGGCATGAGGTCGTCCCCTTTCCTAAATGTGTTGTTGCAGAAGAAGTTGACTTAGTCTTAGGTGTTTTCCTCTCTCTTGTAACTTTTTAGTCGTGTTTTATTTATTCAATACTATGATTAGTAACCAATAATGGTTGTGCGCATTAGAATGATGCAGAGGTTGAGGGTCTAGGCATTATGTAAAAAAAGATATGATAATAACTAAAACTACGAAAACACTTCTTTTCAATTTGACTATGCCTAGACATAGTGTTTAAGCGCCTAAAAAGTTGTACCATTAGGTCTTTTTTTGAAAAGGAGGATTACCCCTGGCATCTGCATCGTGTGATGCACACAACAATCATTATTGCATTATTCAACAAGGCATACAAAATAAAAACATAGATCAACCCACAGACACCTTTTTGAGAAAAATTGTCGCCCTACCTACAAAATTGATAATGTCCCCTGACACACACACGAAGAACAATATTTATTTTTATTTTGGATGACTAGACACTTTCAATACTCCCTCTGGTCCTTTTTTTGTTTGTGTCTTAGAAATCTCGTTTTCCCCGCAATGCTTTGCATCTTAGCATGTTTTTCCCTTCCAATTCAACAGCATGCGCAACCATAATAATTACCATCTCTCTCTCCCATATCCTCTAAACCTTTCGAAGACATGCATGCATGCATAACCGGAGAGAGAATCACATATACAGACAGTGGCGGACCCAGGAATTGAAGTTAGCTGGGACGAACATTTCATGTCTAATTTTTTCGTATCTAATCCACCACTTCACCGAATCCATCATCGGCACTCCGACAATGGGCGTGTCACCCGTGTGGCATCCGGTGGTGGCGCATGCAATGCCGTAGCAGTGGTCTAGGTCTAGGTCATGGTGGCCATAGAACATTTTAACAAATCTGGAAAAAAGTAGCACATTAACATAACATCAATGTATGATGTCACATAATTTCGTATCAAAATTTGAAACATTTCTTAAGATACAAAAATGACAAATTTGACATCAGTGTGATAATGTGCCAAATCTAAAACCCAAGTCATGTTATGTATTACACAATGCTGAGTGTGCCTTTTTTGTTTTTCAAATTCTGTTTCGAGTTTTGACTTGAAATTTGATGACAACATACATTAATGTTGTGTGAATGTTCTATTTTTTTAGAATTTTTTGACATTTGAAAAACGCGATGTGAGTTCGGTGCACCGGTAGCACTACAAGCTCCGGTGCACCGTATATTTCCCTCCTGATGGAAACTCTCGATGCGATTTCTGGATCGATTGGGGATTTTTTTTATTTCTATTTGACGAGGAAAGGAGAGATCGGTGGGCTGTAGGCTCATTGTCGCCTGTTTGGGCCTGTAGGCTGTAGTAAGCCCGGTCTACCGGATCAGCCGAGTTTCTTTCTCCCTCAAACCCTCATGTACCCGGTACCCCTTCGTTCGCTAAGAAGAAACAGAGAAGAGCGCCACCGTTTTCTGAATTCTGAAACATAGAACAGAACTGCCGCAGCCCGCAGATCGATAGATGTGTAGGTGGGGGTCGATCCAGAGCCACCGGCGAGCCGGGGCGGCCGCCCCAGCTCGCCCTAATGGCAGATCCGCCACTGTATACGGAGATGGAGAGGAGAGAGAGAGAGAGAGAGAGCCCGCATGCAGACTTCCAGAGAGATGGAGAGAGGAATAGCCCCCCCCCCCCCCCCCCCCCCCCGCGCGTGCGCGTGCGAAAAGGTCCAAAAATCTAAGAATGCCAAATAAGAACATCAATCTAAACAGAGATAAGTAAAATCACTCATACATCCACATAAGGATAAATATAGTAATTTCAAATGTTAGTTGTACTTGCCCATCTTTTATTATCTTTCGTCAGTGTTCATATACAATTTATGATCCTTTTCATAGCTTCATAATTATTTTTAATATTTTGTCTTCAAAACTTTAGATTATTTTCTTATTTTGCCCACTGGAAAATCTCAACTTCTCAAAGTACTCTCTCCGTTTCTTTTTACTCCGCATATAAAATTTGGTCAAAATCAAACTGCATAAAGTTTGACCAAATTTATATAAAAAAAGTATAAACATCTACAATACTAAAACTATATAGTATAAACATACGTTTTATGATGCATCTGATAATATTGATTTCATATTGTGAATATTTATATTTATTAATACAAAGTTAGTCAAACTCTATAAAGTTTGACTTTGACCAAACTTTATATACGGACTAAAAAGAAACGGAGGAGTATTAGAAAAACATGAAAAGATGGAGTCTTCAAAATTTCCACATGGGAGATGAGAAAATTTATGCATAAGCACCAACAATCAGTGGCGGATCCAGGACCCAGGCCGGGGGGGCCTGGGCCTGGGGCGTGGGAAAAAATTACTTCGTTAATTATAGCATGTTTGGCACTGTAGCGATACTGTATCAGCATGGGCCTGGGGCTTGGCCCACTCCTAGCTCCGCCCCTGCCAACAATATCACCCATGTAGCAAGCGATCTTGCGAAGAGCCATCTCCACAATGCGGACATTAAATAGACACATGCGCGGGATGTCCACACTATTTGAGCTTTTGTCCGCCTGCTACCGGATCATGTTGATGTCGCCCGCCACAACTACTGGGATGGGGCAACGCTCAACCTTGACCTTCAGCTCTGTCAAAATAGATGAAGAGCGTATGTGATCAGCTGGGCCACAGACGATTATCACCTCCAAACCGAGGTTCAAACGTCGGTCGGTCAGAAACATGTTGAGAAAAAAATTCCCCACGATCCATGTCGTCAACTATGAACGAGTCCTCCTTGACACCCAACAAGATGCCCCCGAGTTGTCAGTTGCATGTAGCCATTGCCACGCAAATGAGTGACGAGTCAGACCCTGAAGCTCCTGAATGGAGAAGTCATACTGAATTATCTCCTACAAGCCCACAATATAATGTCCTCCTCTCAATCTTTCCCTACTAATAAAGCACGGAGTGCTTCTGGTCGTACGTCGTGGCAATTTTACAGAAAGGCCCCTCCGTTTACAGGAAATCAACCCGCGCTCCCTGTTTAAGTGGCAACCAGAGAAAACGTTTCGGTTTTTCAAAAAGGACCCTCCATTTTGGTGTATTCAACCCGCAATCCTGGCTCTGAGAAAACATTGCAAAAAAGACTCGTGCATAACGAGCGACTGGGGGCGGCGGCTGCTCGATGCGGAACGATGCAGGCGTCTGGGGGCGGCGGCTGCTCGATGCGGATCGACGCCGGAGGCTGGAGCTTGCAGGGGCCGGATCCGTGTGCGGCAGAGGTTGGGGAGGCCGATTCGGA
The DNA here is from genome assembly GCF_018294505.1 of Triticum aestivum. Taxonomy (NCBI): domain Eukaryota; kingdom Viridiplantae; phylum Streptophyta; class Magnoliopsida; order Poales; family Poaceae; genus Triticum; species Triticum aestivum. Next base: position 608,191,341 of record NC_057806.1, on the reverse strand, counting down.
GGCGGGCAGCGAGGCAAGGGTCGCCGGTGATGATGAGGGAGGCCGATTCGGAGGCGGGCGGCGAGGCAGAGGTCGCCGGTGATGAGAGGGAGGCCGGAGCGTGGTTTCCCTGGCAGATCTATGGCATCCGCGGCTCCTGGGCAGAAAGAAGAATGGAGATGAGGGAGAGAAGAAGGAAGAAAGGAGGGGAGGTGCGGTGTCCTAGGCAGGAGCTCGCCGGAGCCGAGCCACGGAGGACGTGCGCTACAGACGGAGGGATTCAAAGCCGGCCGGTCGGGCGACACCAACAAGGCCAGGGGTGGCGTACGAATGAGGACTTCATCACCATCAGGTAATCCATTCATCTCCTCTCTTTTCCTAATTCCCGACGATCTGGTCCTCAATCGCCATGTTCTTGAACTGCAGAAATCACTCATTCCCCATGTACTTGAGTTGCAGAAACCATTGGTTAACAAAGTGTTCTGATACATCGCTGTCAAATTGCATGGGCCTATCAAATTTTGTAATATATAGATGATGTTATGCTGTCAAATTCCATCCATGTACATATTCATGTGCAAAGTAAAGAAATTAAGATGTTGCAGGTTGCAAACAAGCAAAACCATTACCTGTCATCTGCAGAATTAACCTACATATAAATAAGATTTCTCTTCCAACCATCTTTCAAAGATAAAATCGTACAGCGAATGGGTCAGTTTTAACTAATACAAGTACACACAACATTCAGCTCGACAATTGGTCAAGAACCTTGGTGTCGGGCTGACGGCCATGCCGCCTGTGGTTATCTTGGTGTCGCTGACTGTCAGGACGCCTATTTCTGCTTCCTTCTGGATGAACACGGGAGATGGACGTGTTAGTAGAATTTGATCTGAATTGATTGATCGGCTTGTTTTGATGGCTTTTTGCGACATGTTTGTTATGTTTTAGTATCTTTTTGAAACTAGAATTTGAAAAGAGCATGAGTTTTTATAGGATTTTATATATTCTTCGGTTGCTTACTGTAATCTTTTTGAAACTGAAATTTGAAAAGAGCATGAGTTTTGATAGGATTTTATATATTCTTCGGTTGCTTACTGTAACCTGTACCTTTTGGTCGGATATAGATAGAATCATACTGATTTCCTATAATTTCGCCGTCACAAAGATGTTCTATTTGTTTGGTTTGCTGTATTGTGATGACCGTCAGAAATTACCTATATATGCTATTCGTACTGTTAAATTTAGTTCTAGCGACCCCGAGGAAGTAATGTGTTGTACGCCTGACACGTGATTGAGAGTTAACTTGCTTGAAGATATGGTTCAGCTAAAACCTCTTTTCCAAATATCAACGGGCTGCTGTTTTTGGAAATTTTGATCAACACTCCGGAAAAATGTATGATGTACCTTTTTTACTTTGAGTATCAGTATGCAAACTCCAGAATTGGAGTATTGGCATGAAAACTCCAGAAAATTTATGTGGTCCTGATACACACATCATGAAGTTGGTAACTGTTGTGGTATTTATATTCAGATTTGACAGGAATAAAAACTGAACCTATTAAATAGTTATGTTAAGCTAGATGGTTTACTCATATTCCATCGCTAGATGAACTAGCCGCAAGAAGCACGGTTAAAATTCAGCTCCATTTGATTTACATTCAGATCATCTTGCTGCAACACCACTACTTTTCTTGATAGCAAACAACCAGTTTCAGTCATCATATATTGCTTTTCTGATTTGTTTATTCTATTATACCATAGATATCATAAGAGATAGTTAATCGCTTAATGAGAGTGTTTTGTTCAGTCAATTGAGTGCATGTTGGTCTGATTAGTTTATGTATGTGACAGTTCCTTTTAATAATTATAAGTTGCAATTCCCAGACAAGGCATATGTTCTATTCGTTTCTCAGGTTTGTGCATTCCAAGCCTGCCTTAGGACACCCCTTGTGATAGTATGCCTAAGATAAAGATAGGCCGTGTCGAATATACTGAAGGGTGGGTGCTTATTGAACCCACAATCTGTGAGTTGGATGCCAAAATTAGAGAAGGTATGCATGTTATTAAGCATGCTATCTATCGATCTGACCTTTTCAGATGTCGATTGATATTTCATACTATAGGATGAGTACTAATATGATCTGCACGCACAGCTGAAAATGATACACGTGACAGGAAGAGAAAGTGCGAAGCACTCTACCCAATTTTCCGCATTTCAAGAAGCCATTACATTTATGATCTTTTCTATAGAAGAAGGAATGATATATCAAAGAGTGTGGTTTTCTGTAGCTCAGGGTTATGCAGACTGTAATCTACCTGTAAAGTGGAAAAGGTCAGTTGCCTCAACTTTATATCATTTGAGCTAGGGACCAAGATGGATGAGGTTGATTTGGCTTGATCATGCCAAACAAATTTACTTCCTTTTTGGAAAATGAAAGCATGTTTTGGAAGTTCAGGGTTAAGTTTCCAAAACCGAGCTTTATAGCAAGGCAAAGAGGATCAAGAGAAGCAGAGTAGGATAATAAAGGTTCACATAGATGTAGTAATCTGTCACTATCAGCTAGCTCAAGTATGTATTGACTGTACGATAATACAGGTTCACATATATATGTAGCAATCTGTCACTATCACCTAGCTCTAATTGAAATTTTCTTGGAGCAGTTTCATTTGCAAATAGACCAGCTACACGGGCACACACATACACACACACACACACACACACACACACCTAATTGAGATATCATATTACTTACATGATGTGGGTTTATTCAGGTTATTATGATAAATTATTTGATTGATCAGTGTAAGCTGTCAAATCCAGTGGGTAGATGGCTAGGCTGCCTTTAGATCCAATGCACTCCAAGGCATTGATAGTGTCTACCGAATTCAAGTGCTTGGAAGGATTGTTGATTGATGTTAGTAGCTACAGTTGTCTGAATGAGACGACGTACAGGAGCAATAAGAAGGATCTCATGATGTACTTATGGGCTACCGAGCAGAACCACATATAGCCGTGTCTCCTTTGTTGCATCAAGGTCAGGAATCTCCAGATTCATTGCTTCTTGGTCTTTATTTTGTTGGTGAATAAATTGTAGTGCAGTAAATAACACAGAATGGATCAGAGTGACTTGCGATTTTTTTTAATGTCTAGGTGAATAACAGAATTTTTTCTTATCACATAGCATTCTGTTTTGCTATTTCAAATGTGCTTGCCAATGTGCTCTTTATCGAACAATCTTTTGGCCTTCCAAGTTTCGAACCACTGTTTGTCACAATTTTTTAGGTTTTGTAATTTTTTCGCCCGTTGCAACGCACGGGCATTTGTACTAGTAGTATTCAATCAGCTGACATCGTCAGGCGAGAGGTGGCCGAACCCCTTGATGCTCCGCTACAACAGTCACATGTGGGAACCGATGCTATCATGGACCCTTTACGTGGGGTCGAGCAGGCCCTGCCCTGAATCTCCCTACCAAAGTAGTGTTTGCACGTCAAGGAGAAGCGCATGGGCTCGCAATCGTTGAAGCGGGCTGTAGATGGAACTTGATAAGATGGAGCTACATGGCGACTACAGCTGCGAAGGTTGACTAATGGCTGTGAAAAGTTGAAAGAGAACCATACTATTTAGCTTAATATGGTCAGACATCGCCCTTGGTCTCTAACCCACCTAAAGATATTACTCTCCTGGCTGTTCCGGATGTCTCTCATTCTCACATATATGTTGTAACATTGCCTGATGCTTCTCTCATCCTCCACCCAATCTGATCATCTCATCACCACATATCTAGTGTACTAGGCTAGGGTGACCAATATGTTAAAATGAATAGAGCGACAGGGGTACATGGAGTGGCATATATATACAAGGAAAGTATCATTTATATGAGCGACGGCTGGTCAGCATTCAATTCATTTGTCAGTCGAACGCATGTGAACTGGAAACTTGTAATAGATAGGCTACTAAATGCTAGTATTTCAAAGAGGACGGTATAAATATGATAATTTTGTACCAAAATGGCACTAGCAAAGTTGTTATATGGGTGTCGGTCGGCATAATTTATAAAGCTTGCTTCATAAATAAAATATGGAGGCTGAGGTGCCCATGGAGCTCACTCCATACCCAACCGTTCCTCCTCACGCCATCGCCGGGTTTGAAGCAGCACACAGGCACACAGCCCATAGAAGCATCTACACATTTCGATTAATCATCAGCAAGTGAGGCAACTTGAGCGGTAACTATTCGACACAGAAAGTAGGGTAGTCTGCAAGGACGTGTTTGATTACCTGCACCGTTTTTACCACTTTGCATACTTGTCTCAATTGGGCCTGGCTGAGCATATGCAGACTAAAAATCAACATCCGCACTTAGTTTGGTTGCCTACACCCCCTCTCCCTGCATAGTAGCAACGTCTCTACGCACTGTGTTTGGTTGTTCGCATTGGCTATGCTCATACTAGTGCATGTTGTTTGATTGCCTGCACGGGATATGATTAAGACTTAACAGCTACCCATAACACATAGTGCCATGGCGACTACAATGGACAATGACGAGGACACAAGCAAGTAGTTCGCTGCGCCGCCGTCGGACTCGGCACCAAGGCCATTGTCCACCGCCACGGGCTTGCCTGTGCGGAGCACCGGCCTCTTCGGATAGACGAGCAAGCCTCCCGCCACCATGGCGAGCATCAATGGTAGATAGATACCGAGCAGGGGAGGGGAACAACCAGCAACAGAAGAGGGCAGTGGACTGGCCGCCACCGCATGTACTATGCCATCGCGCTCTTCTGCAGATCCAACTATGCCCTGGCGCGGCTCGCCTCGCCGCGCTAGCTCCTGCCCGTCGTCGCGCTCTTTTGCAGGTCATTGAGCGCGGCGCAGGAGCGATGGATGTTGAGTGCGTGGCTAGGGAGCGGTAGGTCGGTGCAGTTGTAGCCATGGTCGACGCACACGACGATGGCTTGCCGGAGCTGCTTCACGACGCATAAGAGGAGGTAGAGAGGAGCGACGCTGGCGGTGACGCCGGTGTAGTAGCACACGGGAGAGTAGACTGAGATTAAGGGGTGTCATTAATAAATATCACACATATGTGTATATACGTTCCACAAGGAAGATGTTAGATTTACTCGTCTACGATTGAAATTGTGCAACACGAAAATCGTGCGAAATTGCAAGATGAAGCTACTGGTCAAAGGAAATTTCAAACGGTTGACCGTGCACGACGAATTTGATAAAATTCATCCAAAATAGCTCCAAACATGAACACAAAATTGAACATTTTATGGTCGAGGAAACTACGAACAGATCATAAAAATGGAACCATAACATCGATGCTCATCTTTTTCATGTAGAGCTTATCTCAAATCGATGCACCATTGTATGGATTAGAAGGGACCTAAGAAAGGAGATTAGAGAAGGAGGAGAAAAAGAAACAAGGTGCGGGCTGTATACCAGTGGCATCCTCTCGTGCAGGAGGACCCATCATGTGCAGCAGCTTAAAGGAGATTAGAAACTGTCTATTTAAACCTTCATGTAGATGCAGGCTCAGAGGTGCTTTGAGGTCCGTGTAGACCAGCTTTTCAATGTGACACACAATCAAAGTCAAAAACTTCCTGCGTGGGCTTGACTAGGCCTAATGCATGCTACCAAAGCATCCAAGTTCCCCCAAACCTGCTTGCGGCAGCATCCCGTTCCTCTTTTCTCCGGGGATGGTGGTCTTCTTTGCATAAGGTCCTCTAGGGGTATATTTGTAAAAAAACTTTTGTTCAGGTCCTTTCTGCAATTTGTGATGTGGAACCTGTCTTTATGGTTTCTTCTTCTGGGTGCGTACGTGTTTGGGTTCTGTAACTTTGACTTTGAATGAATACGTGCCATCATCTATCTTAAAAGAAAAATACACACAGAGAGAGAGAGAGCACACATTCAGCTACTACGAGAAAAAATGCATGAGAGAGCAGGCCATATCTTCACCAGGAAGATTAATTAAGGAACGAGAGACAGAGAAAGGGAGGGGTAACCAATGACAGTCAAATTACCGAAATGTCCTATAGCGGAAAAATCTGAAATTAATACTAACCAGTGGATCAATTATATACTACCCATTATTTACTATTAGGGAAAAAACCTTATACACATAATCTTAGCAGCAGCGCGGTACAAAAATAGGGGCTACTGCTAATTAGCAGTAGCGCGCCTGCAAAACGATCGCTACTGATATACATTTAGCAGTAGCGCGTGCTGACGGAACTGCGCTGCTACAAAAATCGACCGACAGTACCCACCAACCTAAGTTTAGCAGCAGCGCGGTGTCACGACACGCGCTACTGCTAATGCAATAGTAGTAGCGCGCTTTTTACCCCGGTCGCTGCTGCTAATTTTGAAATTGGCCACATGATTGGCCCCGCTTAGCAGTAGCGCGTGTGAGGAAAGCGCGCTACTGCTACGCTCTTATCAGTAGCACGTTTTGCCGCCCGCGCTACTGCTAAGACGTAGCACAGTACCATCTTTTTCCCCTCCCCCTCCTCCCCTCCCCCGTCTCCTCTCTTCCCTTTCCCCTACATCCCACATCCTCTCTCTCTCTCTCTCACTTTGCTTCTTCCTAAATACTTCTCCCTCCATTACTCTCCCTCTTATACCTATCTTTCTCTCTCTTCATTACTCCTAGCTAACTACACCACCTCCATTAATGCGTCTCCTTTCTTTTTTTCCTTCCCTCTCCACTAGTTGAAGTTGTCTCTTCCCAAATTAGCTAGCTAGGTAGATGTAGCATTTAGTTAAGTGACCTATTTGCCCCCTAACTAGATTTATCTTTGTCAAGAAGAGCTTTGTCCATTTTCCCTACATCACCATCTCCACCGTGTGCTCGATCTTGAGATAGGTGATTAAAATTTCATGCTTTTGCAAGAATGGAAATATGTGTATGTGTGTGTGATATGATAATTGGGCGATATGATGGAAATTGTGTGTGTGGCATGAGTTGACGCTGAATTGTGCTTTTGAGTTGCCTATGTTTTGCCGAAATGTCGATTTATTTCCGTTTCAGCGAATTTCGGGCAAACTCTAGATCTATATGTCCTATTTTTAGGAAAGGTCATGCCGACTTTTTATATGACTTTGATGCATGCACGCATTTTTATAATCAATTTGTTTATTATTACCGTGCAGACGTTCATGATGGTCAGTGGAACGATGGTGGACAGGTTGTTGCGGTCGGCGGTGCAGGACATGAAAGAAAATAACCTGACTTATGCCCGTCGAAAATGCAAAGGAATAGTTTGGCTCGACCCCTATGACTATGGTCGTATTGAAGCGCACCTGCTCATGACTGGTTTCATGGATGGCTATATTCGATGGATAATTGAAGATGAGGATGATGATGTTGAGGACGCCGGCGAGGCAGGCAATGATGACACGGGGCAAGACAAAGAGATGATAGATAATGGCGGCGGGGAAGAGGCCGGACATGGCGGCGGAGAAGGGGCCGGACATGGTGGAGGAGAAAGGGCCAGACATGGCGGCGGAGAGAACGTGGACTCCACGCAGCAGAGTTCGTTGGTACTAAGATCAATCGTGCGGGACCCTCATGTTCAAGCACTGCTTCGCAAGGAGACGAGTACTGAGAGAGCTGCTTCTAGAGACGAGGCTAAGTTGTAGCAACTGGTGGTAGACTCGAACACTCCATTGTATGATGGTTGCTGATGACCCACAAGTATAGGGGATCTATCGTAGTCCTTTCGATAAGTAAGAATGTCGAACCCAACGAGGAGCAGAAGGAAATGATAAACGGTTTTCAGCAAGGTATTCTCTGTAAGTACTGAAATAAGTGGTAATAGATAGTTTTGTGATAAGATAATTTGTAACGAGTAACAAGTAACAAAAGTAAACAAAGTGCAGCAAGGTGGCCCAATCCTTTTTGTAGCAAAGGACAAGCCTGGACAAACTCTTATATAAGGAAAAGCGCTCCCGAGGACACATGGGAATATCGTCAAGTTAGTTTTCATCACATTCATATGATTCGTGTTCGGTACTTTGATAATTTGTCATGTGGGTGGACCGGTGCTTGGGTGATGTTCTTACTTGAACAAGCATACCTCTTATGATTAACCTCTATTGCAAACATCCGCAACTACAATAAAAGTATTAAGGTAAACCTAACCATAGCATGAAACATATGGATCCAAATCAGCCCCTTACGAAGCAACGCATAAACTAGGGTTTAAGCTTCTGTCACTCTAGCAACCCATCATCTACTTATTACTTCCCAATGCCTTCCTCTAGGCCCAAATAATGGTGAAGTGTTATCTAGTCGATGTTCACATAACACCACTGGAGGCTAGACAACATGCATCTCATCAAAATATCTTACGAATACCAAATTCACATGACTACTAATAGCAAGACTTCTCCCTTGTCCTCAGGAACAAACGTAACTACTCACAAAGCATAAACATGTTCATAATCAGAGGGGTATTAATATGCATATAGGATCTGAACATATGATCTTCCACCAATTAAACCAACTAGCATCAACTACAAGGAGTAATTAACACTACTAGCAACCTACTAGCACCAATCCCGGACTTGGAGACAAGAATTGGATACAAGAGATGAACTAGGGTTTTGAGATGAGATGGTGCTGGTGAAGATGTTGATGGAGATTGCCCTCTCCCGATGAGAGGAGCGTTGGTGATGACGATGGCGATGATTTCCCCCTCCGGGAGGGAAGTTTCCCCGGCAGAACAGCTCTGCCGGAGCTCTAGATTGGATACGCCAAGGTTCCGCCTCATGGCGGCGGAGTTTCGTCCCGAAAAGTTGCTTCTTATTTTTTTCTCGACGAAAGACTTCATATAGGAGAAGATGGTCATCGGAGAGCCACCAGGGGGCCCACGAGGTAGGGGGCGCGCCCTAGGGGGGGCGCCCCTCACCCTCGTGAGCAGGGTGTGGGCCCCCTGGTCTTCATCTTTGGCGAGGATTTTTCATTATTTATTATAAGGTGTTCCATGGAGTTTGAGGACTTTTGGAGTTGTGCAGAATAGGTCTCTAATATTTGCTCCTTTTCCAGCCCAGAATTCCAGCTGCCGGCATTCTCCCTCCTTATGTAAACCTTGTAAAATAAGAGAGAATAGCCATAAGTATTGTGACATAATGTGAAATAACAGCCCATAATGCAATAAATATCGATATAAAAGCATGATGCAAAATGGACGTATCAACTCCGCCAAGCTTAGACCTCGCTTGTCCTCAAGCGAAAAGCTGAAATCGAAAAATATGTCCACATGTTTAGAGATGAAGGTGTCGATAAAAATAAAATACGGACATGAGAGCATCATGATCATTCTTAGAACAACAACTTATATAATTCATGTCATATGATATCTTATGCTAGAGTAATAATTCAATCACAATATCAAGTATGAATCGTAAACTTCATTGAAAACTAACAAACTATAATCTTAGTCATTGAGGCAATTGCAATTTATCATAACATAGGAAAGAGTCAATGTATAAGAGCTTTTCAGCAAGTCCACATACCCAACTGTCATATAATCTTTCACAATTGCTGACACTCATGTAATACTTATGGGTATGGAGTTTTAATCGGACACAGAGAAAGATAGGGGCTTATAGTTTGCCTCCCAATGTTTTACCTCAATGGTAATGTCAACAATAATAGTTCATGAAAACTCACATCCAATTAGCCATATGTACCAGGATCTTTCCAACACACTGGGCTTTCCAAAGGATAAAATGTAAAGAGGAAAGGTGAAGATCACCATGACACTTGCATAAGGTAGAAGACAATAATAAAAGATAGGCCCTTCACAGAGGGAAGCGGAGGTTGTCATGCGCTTTTATGGATGGGTGCACAAAATCTTAATGCGAAAGAACGTCACTTTATATTGCCACTTGTGATATGGACCTTTATTATGCAGTCTGTCGCTTTTATTACTTCCATATCACATGATCGTATAAAGCTTATTTCCTCCACACCAATCAATCGTACATATTTAGAGAGCAATATTTTATTGCTTGCATCGATGACAACTTACTTGAAGGATCTTACTCAATCCATAGGTAGATATGGTGGACTCTCATGGCAAAACTGGTTTAAGGGTATTTGGAAGCACAAGTAGTATCTCTACTTGGTGCTGAGAATTTGGCTAGCATGAGGGGGAAAGGCAAGCTCATCATGTTGGAAGATCCAAGACAATATAATTCATCTCAGATGTAAGAAAGCATAACCCATTGCGTTGTCTTCCTTGTCCAATGTCAACTCTTTAGCATGTTATATTTTAATGAGTGCTCACAATCATAAAAGATGTCCAAGATACTATATCTATATGTGAAGACCTCTCTTTATTTATTACTTCCTATTAATTGCAACGATGACCAAAACTATGCTTGTCAACTCTCAACAACTTTTATTCATCATACTTTTTCTATGTGAGCTCATTACTCTCCATGAGATCCATATGATCTCTTTGTTTCTTTTTATTTTATTTTTCTTTTCTTTTATTCACTTACGATCATGGCAAAATAATCAAGCCCTTGACTTAACACTAATCTTTATTATATAGCTCACGGACTCGATTACATAGAAGGATAATAAAGCAAAACTCACAACTAGATCACACTAAGAAATTTTATTCTACTAGATCAAGATACTATTAATAAGATCGAACTAAGGAAAACGGTAAAGATAAAAGTGATGGTGATACGATATCGGGGCACCTCCCCCAAGCTTGGCTGTTGCCAAGGGGAGTGCCCATACCCATGTGATTATGTCTCCTTGTTTGGTGAAGAAGATGGAGTTGTTGATGGCGTAGGCTTCTTCCTTAATTTGCGCTTGAGGACAGAATTTTGGTCCCTTAGGTTCTCGATCTCCCGCTCCAAGCTCAGTATCTTTTTGTATAGTTCCTGCTTGTTCTCCTGCAAGAGGCGAAAAGGGATAAACTCGATCTTAGGTTTCTTTACCCTATCCGGGAGGCTTGACTTTTTGAACTCCACATGTATGTCCCCAGGTTGAGGTAGTGGGACTTCATCTTCATCTGAGCTCGTCTCCTCCTTTCCCTTGGGTTCATAGTCTTCTTCTTCTTCTGTAGTCCAACCACAATGTTCCACATCCCCATAGACCTTAGGATTTGCAAGGTAATCAGCCACATAGCTTTTTCCTTCTGAATCCTGGGACGACATGTTGCTCTGTCTGCAGCAGGACAACTCAAAACAAAGGCAAGGGATTTTTGCGTGATACGGGAGTCAAAACTCCTGGGAGATTATATAATGAATTTTTACCGACCAAAATATGTATCGTGCAAGAAAACGGAGTCCGGAAGGCACACGAGGTGCTCACGAGGTAGGGGGCACGCCCTCCACCCTCGTGGGGCCCTCGTGTCCTTCCCGGACTGCTACTTAATTTTCTATTTTTCTAAATATTCCAAAACGGAGAAATATTGCCTTAAAATTGTTTTGGAGTCGGTTTACTTACCGTACCACATACCTATTCCTTTTCGGAGTCTAAAACATTCTGGAAAGTGTCTCTTATGTATTCCTCCGGGGTTACGGTTTCAATAATATTGGTTTCAACATTTATGGGATTACCTGAGATATAATGTTTGATTCTTTGACCGTTTACCACCTTCGGATTTGTACCTTCGAAGTTATTGATTTTTATGGCACCGGAACGATAGACCTCCTCGATAACATAGGGGCCTTCCCATTTAGAGAGAAGTTTGCCTGCAAAAATTCTTAAACGAGAGTTGTACAGCAATACATAATCACCTACATTAAACTCACGCTTTTGTATCCTTTTTTCATGCCATCTTTTAACCTTTTCTTTAAACAACTTGGCATTTTCATAAGCTTGGGTTCTTCATTCATCAAGTGAGCTAATATCAAATAACCTCTTTTCACCGGCAAGTTTGAAATCATAGTTGATCTCTTTAATAGCCCAATATGCCTTATGTTCTAGTTCGAGACGTAAGTGACATGCTTTTCCATATACCATTTTATACGGAGACATACCCATAGGATTTTTATATGCAGTTCTATAGGCCCATAATGCATCATCAAGTTTCTTGGACCAATTCTTTATGGACCTATTAACAGTCTTTTGCAAAATTAATTTGAGTTCTCTATTACTCAATTCTACTTGACCACTAGACTGTGGGTGATACGGAGATGCAATTCTATGATGGACGTCATATTTAGCAAGCATTTTACGGAAAGCACCATGAATAAAATGTGAACCACCATCAGTCATTAAATATCTAGGGACTCCAAACCTCAGAAAAATAACTTCTTTAAGCATTTTAATAGAAGTGTTATGATCAGCACTACTAGTTGTAATAGCTTCTACCCACTTAGTGACGTAATCAACATCAACTAAAATATGTGTATATCCATTAGAGGCAGGAAAAGGTCCCATATAATCAAAGCCCCAAACATCGAACGGTTCAATAACAAGTGAATAATTCATAGGCATTTCTTGACATCTACTAATATTACCAATTCTTTGACATTCATCACAAGATAGGACAAACTTACGGGCATCCTCGAAGAGAGTAGGCTAATAAAAACCGGATTGCAATACCTTATGTGCAGTTCTATCTCCTGCGTGGTGTCCTCCATAAGTTTCAGAGTGGCACTTGCGTAGGATATGTTCATGTTCATGCTCAGGTACACAACATCTAATAACACCATCTACTCCTTCTTTATAAAGATGTGGGTCATCCCAAAAGTAATGTCTCAAATCATAGAAGAACTTTTTCTTTTCTTGGTATGTGAAGCTAGGTGGTATAAATTTAGCAACTATGTAATTAGCATAATCAGCATACCAAGGGGTACTACGAGAAGTACTTATGACATTTAATTGTTCATCAGGAAAGCTATCATCAATAGGTAGTGGGTCATCAAGAACATTCTCTAACCTAGATAAGTTGTCTGTAACAGGGTTCTCAGCTCCTTTTCTATCAACAATATGCAAATCAAATTCTTGTAGCAAGAGAACCCATCTAATAAGTCTAGGTTTAGCATCTTTCTTCTCCATAAGATATTTAATAGCAGCATGATCAGTGTGGATAGTTACTTTACAATCAACAATATAAGGTCTGAACTTATCACAAGCAAATACAACTCCTAAAAGTTCTTTTTCAGTAGTAGCATAATTTCTTTGAGCATTGTCTAGAGTCTTACTAGCATAATGGATAGCATTTAATTTCTTATCAACTCTTTGCCCTAGAACAGCACCTACATCATAATCACTAGCATCACAATAATTTCAAAGGGTAAATTCTAATCAGGTGGCTGAACAATAGGTGTAGAGACTAATGCTTTCTTAAGTATTTCAAATGCTTCTACACAATCATCATCAAAGACAAATGGTATATCTTTTTGTAATAAATTGGTCAGAGGCCGAGAAATTTTTGAGAAGTCCTTAATGAACCTCCTATACAATCTAGCGTGACCAAGGAAACTTCTTATACCTTTGATGTCCTTGGGACATGGCATCTTTTCAATAGCATCAACCTTGGCTTTATCAACTTCAATACCTCTTTCAGAAACTTTATGCCCCAAGGCAATACCCTCATTAACCATAAAGTGGCACTTTTCCCAATTCAAGACAAGATTAGTTTCTTCACATATCTGCAAAAGTCGATCAAGATTGCTCAAGCAATCATCAAAAGAAGATCCATATACAGAAACGTCGTCCATGAAAACCTCACAAATCTTTTCACAAAAGTCGGAGAATATAGCCATCATGCATCTTTGAAAGGTAGCATGTGCATTACATAAACCAAAAGACATACGTCTATAAGCAAAAGTACCAAAAGGGCATGTAAAAGTAGTCTTTGATTGATCTTTAGCTGACACAGGTATTTGAGAAAAATCAGAATAACCATCTAGAAAGCAGTAATGTGTATGTTTGCATAATCTTTCTAGCATTTGATCGATAAAAGGTAAGGGGTAATGATCTTTCTTAGTAGCCTTATTTAATTTACGGAAATCAATTACCATCCTATAACCTGTAATAATTCTTTGTGGAATCAATTCATCTTTATCATTAGGAACAACAGTAATACCTCCCTTCTTAGGGACACAATGAACAGGACTTACCCACTGATTATCAGCAATGGGATAAATTATACCTGCCTCTAGAAGCTTTAGTATTTCTTTTCTTACCACTTCTTTCATTTTAGGATTCAGACGTCGTTGAGGATCGTGAATTGGTTTGGCATCTGCTTCCAAATTTATTTATGTTGACATAGAGTGGGACTAATGCCCTTAAGATCATCAAGAGTATATCCAATAGCAGCACGGTGCTTCTTCAGAGTTTTCAATAATCTTTCTTCTTCATGCTCTGAAAGGTTAGCACTAATATTAACAGGATATATCTTCTTTTCATCAAGATAAGCATATTTAAGATTATCAGGCAACGGTTTAAGCTCAAACACGGGATCACCCTTAGGTGGAGGGGGATCCCCTAGGATTTCAATAGGCAAGTAGTGTTTCAGCATAGGTTCCTGTTTAAAGAATACTTCATCTATTTCTATTCTTTCATTCATAAACATATCATTCTCATGGTCTAGCAAATATTGTTCTAAAGGATCACTAGGAGGTACGGCAATAGAAGCAAGACCAATAATTTCATCCTCACTAGGAAATTCTTCTTCACGGTGTTGTTTACTAAATTTAGAGAAATTAAATTCATGAGTCATATCATCTAAGCCGACAGTAACAACATTCTTTTCGCAGTCTATCCTAACATTAACAGTATTTAAGAAGGGTCTACCAAATATAATGGGACAAAAGCTATCTTGTGGGGAACCAAGAACAAGAAAAGCAGCAGGATATTTAGTTTTCCCACACAAGATTTCAACATCTCTAACAATTCCCATTGGTGTAATAGTATCTCTATTAGCAAGTTTAATAGTAACATAATTTTTTTCTAACTCAACAGGTGCAATGTCATGCATAATTTCTTTGTATAAGTCAATAGGTATTGCACTAGCACTAGCACCCATATCACATAAGCCATGATAACAATGATCTCCTATTTTAACAGAAATAACAGGCACGCCTACCACAGGTCTATGTTTATCTTTAGCACAAGGTTTATCAATTCTAGCAGTTTCACCGCAGAACTGAATAACATGCCCATCAATATTATCGGACAAGAGATCTTTAACAATAGCAATATTAGTTTCTACTTTAACTTGCTCAGGGGGTGTATATGTTTTAATATTGCTTTTACGAACCACAGTTGAAGCTTTAGCATGATCCTTTATCCTAATAAGGAAAGGTGGTTTCTTAACATAAGAAGTAGGAACAATAGGATCATTATAAGTAATAGTCTTTTCTTCAACTTTAATAGGTGCGGCTACTTTTACTTCTATGGGAGGATGATATTTAAACCACTTCTCCTTAGGGAGATCAACATAAGTAGCAAAAGATTCACAGAAGGAAGCTACTATCTCAGAATCAAGTCCATATTTAGTGCTAAACTTACGGAAAATATCGGTATCCATAAAAGATTTAACACAATCGAACTTAGGTGTCATACCTGACTCCTTACCATTGTCGAGGTCCCAATCTTCAGAGTTGTGTTTAATTCTATCCAATAAATCCCATCTAAATCCAATAGTCTTCATCATAAAAGAGCTAGCACAAGAAGTATCAAGCATGGTGCGATTATTTTCAAAAAGCCGAGCATAAAAATTTTGAATAATCATTTCTCTTGAGAGCTCATGATTGGGGCATGAATATAACATTGATTTAAGCCTCCCCCAAGCTTGAGCGATGCTTTCTCCTTCGCGAGGCCAAAAATTATATATATAATTGCGATCACGATGAACTAGATGCATAGGATAAAACTTTTGATGAAATTCCAATTTTAATCGTTTGTAATTCCAAGACCTCATATCATCACATAGCCAATACCATGTTGATGCATCTCCCCTCAAAGATAAGGAGAAGACCTTCTTCTTAACAACATCTCTGGATACACCTGCAAGCTTAAATAATCCAGAAACTTCATCCACATATATTAGATGTTCATTAGGATGTTTTGTTCCATCTCCTAAAAAAGGATTAGCTAGCAGTTTTTCTATTATACTTGAAGGAACTTCAAAGCAAGTATTTTCATTTTCAGTAGGTTCAGTAGGTTGAGGAGCAACTCTTTGCTCTACTGGTCGGGGTGAAGATACCCCGAACAAGCCCCTCAGAGGATTACTTTCCATAGTAACAAGTGACAGTAAATTTCAGCACACTATATAAATTTTTTCTTACCAAATTCCACCTACCAAAGGCGCTTCACTTCCCGGCAACGGCTCCGGACAAGAGTCTTGATGAACCACAAGTATAGGGGATCTATCGTAGTCCTTTCGATAAGTAAGAGTGTAGAACCCAACGAGGAGCAGAAGGAAATGATAAACCGTTTTCAGCAAGGTATTCTCTGCAAGTACTGAAATAAGTGGTAACAGATAGTTTTGTGATAAGATAATTTGTAATGAGCAACAAGTAACAAAAGTAAAAAAAGTGCAGCAAGGTGGCCCAATCCTTTTTGTAGCAAAGGACAAGCCTGGACAAACTCTTATATAAGGAAAAGCGCTCCCGAGGACACATGGGAATATCGTCAAGCTAGTTTTCATCATGTTCATATGATTCGCGTTCGGTACTTTGATAATTTGTCATGTGGGTGGACCGGTGCTTGGGTGTTGTTCTTACTTGAACAAGCATCCCTCTTATGATTAACCTCTATTGCAAGCATCCGCAACTACAACAAAAGTATTAAGGTAAACCTAACCATAGCATGAAACATATGGATCCAAATCAGCCCCTTACGAAGCAACGCATAAACTAGGGTTTAAGCTTTTGTCACTCTAGCAACCCATCATCTACTTATTACTTCCCAATGCCTTCCTCTAGGCCCAAATAATGGTGAAGTGTTATGTAGTCGATGTTCACATAACACCACTAGAGGCTAGACAACATGCATCTCATCAAAATATCGAACAAATACCAAATTCACATGACTACTAATAGCAAGACTTCTCCCTTGTCCTTAGGAACAAACGTAACTACTCACAAAGCATAAACATGTTCATAATCAGAGGGGTATTAATATGCATATAGGATCTGAACATATGATCTTCCACCAATTAAACCAATTAGCATCAACTACAAGGAGTAATTAACACTACTAGCAACCTACTAGCACCAATCCCGGACTTGGAGAAAAGAATTGGATACAAGAGATGAACTAGGGTTTTGAGATGAGATGGTGCTGATGAAGATGTTGATGGAGATTGCCCTCTCCCGATGAGAGGAGCGTTGGTGATGACGATGGCGATGATTTCCCCCTTCGGGAGGGAAGTTTCCCCGGCAGAACAGCTCTGCCGGAGCTCTAGATTGGATCCGCCAAGGTTCCGCCTCGTGGCGGTGGAGTTTCGTCCCGAAAAGTTGCTTCTTATTTTTTCTCGATGAAAGACTTCATATAGGAGAAGATGGTCATCGGAGAGCCACCAGGGGGCCCACGAGGTAGGGGGCGCGCCCTAGGGGGGCGCCCCCCACCCTCGTGAGCATGGTGTGGGCCCCCTAGTCTTCATCTTTGGCGAGGATTTTTCATTATTTACTATAAGGCGTTCCGTAGAGTTTCAGGACTTTTGGAGTTGTGCAGAATAGGTCTCTAATATTTGCTCCTTTTCCAGCCTAGAATTCCAACTGTCGGCATTCTCCCTCCTTAAGTAGACCTTGTAAAATAAGAGAGAATAGCCATAAGTATTGTGACATAATGTGAAATAACATCCCATAATGCAATAAATATCGATATAAAAGCATGATGCAAAATGGACGTATCAGTTGCAATCCTGAGGTGACCCGCTTGAGTTTCACGCTCCAACTCCCGAAGACGAAGGCTAAAAACAAATGGACCGACACTAGCCTCGATGAGCATCTCAAGTACCTAAAGGATGTTCTTCCCGCGGGGAATCTATGTCCTACTAGTGTGGATGAGGCCAAGAAGATCGTGTGCCCTGTTGATCTGCCGCACGTTAGATACCATGCATGCATCAATGATTGCATAATTTATCGGAAGGTGCACGCAGAAAAAACAAGCTGTCCGGTGTGCAATGCTTCTCGATACAAGAAGGTCGGGAAGAAATGTCCCCAGAAAGTTGTATGGTACTTACCGATCACTCCCCGTCTCCGGCGGTATTTCGTAGATCCCATGGAAGCAAAGCTAATGCGCTGGCACACGGAGAGGAAGAAGCTCGACGATGGAGATGATCCGAAGCTAAGACACGTCGAGGATGGAAGCCAGTGGAGAGTGTTAAATGGCTTCTATCGGTATTTCGAATGTGATGCAAGGAACATCATGCTCGGCACGTGTACCGATGGCATGAATCTATTTGGCAACCATAGCACATGGCCCGTGTTTGTATGGATGTACAACCTCCCCCTGGTTGTGCATGAAGTCAAAGTACATTCACATGAGCATGCTGATTCAAGGGCTGAAACAACCAGGAAATAATATTATTCTGTATCTGGGGCTACTTCAAGAGGATTTAGACACATTATGGAAAACACCGGCCAAGACATGGGACGCCAGCAAAGGAGAGTATTTCTACATGAGAGCCGCGCTGATCACGATGGTGCACGACTATCTCGGTTACGGATATGTCACAGGCCAGGTGTGCCATGGATATTGCGGATGCACACGGTGCATGGATGATACGACATCTCAGCAGCTAACATCAAGGAAAGATGGAGCATCTGGGAAAATCGTGTACATGGGGAAGATGGCTCGAACCGGACGAACCGTGGAGATCTATTCAATGGTCACGCTAAGCATCGAGGACCTCCACGTAAGCGGAGCGGCGCCGAAATTGATGAGTTGTTGAAAAACTGGAAGTAGTGCCCCGCGCCGGGAAAGACGATGAAAAAGGCGTCGGAGCCACTGCTGAAGGTATGGAAGACGAGGTCTGTGTTCTGGGACTTGGAGTACTGGCACAAACTCAATACACCTCATTGCCTTGATCAAATGCATATCTGTAAGAATGTCCTTGAAAGCTTGCTCGCGACACTGATGAACATGCCGGATAAGACCAAGGATGGGCCGAAGGCAATAAAAGACTTGCAAGATTTGAAAATCAGGGAAGATCTGCACATGCCGCCCCGTACAAAGTCAGACGAGATAAAGACGGAGACAGAGGCATGCGAGAAGAAGGGCAAGAAAGTAAAGGAAGAGGATTATTGTCCCCCTTCTTGCTTCACCTTAAGTCAGGCTGAGATCGATCAATTCTTTAAGTGCCTTACCAGAGTCAAAGTTAGTTCCGATTACTATGGCAAGATAAGCAGATATCTAGACACGAGCAAGAAAAGGTTCAACGGGATGAAGTCCCATGACTGTCATGTGATGATGATGCAGATACTACCTATTGCCCTTAGAGGGATAATGAACAAGCACGTCTGTGACATGCTTATTGGTCTCTGCAACTTTTTCGACATCATCTCTCGAAAGTCGATCAGTGTGAAGCAGCTCTGAAGGCTACATGAAGAGATCATTGTGATACTGAATGAGCTTGAGATGTACTTCCCGCCCGCATTCTTTGACGTGATGGTGCATCTATGTGTCCCTATTGTGGACGACATAATAGATCTGGGAACGTCATTCCTGCACAACATGATGCCGTTTGAGCGGATGAATGGGATCATCAAAGGATTCGTTCGTAACATGTCTCGTCCGGATGGAAGCATCGTCCAGGGCTAACTGACACAAGAGTGCATCTCTTTCTGCGAGAATTTTCTATATGGCGCAGACTAGCCGCTTGTTGTTGGTGTTGGTTTGCCCGTTAACAAGCACGATGGGATGCTCGAATGAGAAGGTCACTCCAACGGTCGCAGGGAACTACACATGGCATACTCAGATCGACGCAGCGACTTTGACAGAGCAAACTTGGTAGTGCTACAACACCTAGAGGAGGTAGATCCTTTCGTGGCACTGCACAAAGAAATTATCGCAAAGAAGTATCGTGACCGGGGGGTATGCAGGATGGATGTCAAAGTTACTAGAGAGCACAACTCCACTTTCCTGCATTGGTTCAAAGAGCATATTATTGCTAATCCCCTGGAGGAGGGCTCTAAGGACGGATTGCTCATATACACCTTAGCACATGGCCCCTCGCCCAACCTCGTAACCTATCAGGCATATGATATCAACGGATACACGTTGTACACGGAGGCCAAAAATATGGACAATGATGATCAGAACTCAGGGGTGACGATGGAATGCATGACCGGCAGCGACAACGGCGCAACTGATAGATTTTACGGAAGGGTCGAGGAGATATGGGAGCTTGACTACTCTAGACTACACAACACGATGATGTTCCGTGTCAGATGGGCTACGAATGTCGAAAAAGAAAACCGGTATTTCACTACCATGACTATACTCGACGCCAAGAGCGCTACCATGAATGATATCACAAAAAATGAGCCATGGGTACACGCTAAGCAAGTGACACAATGCTTCTTCATAACCGACCTACGCAATCCCAGCCGTTTTGTCATGAGGAACGACAAAAGGAACATCATTGGAATTGATGGGGTCGCCAACAAGGAAGACGACGACCAGTACGGGAACCCAATGAGGAAAGATGAAGATGATGATGAAGTATATGTCAAAAGAAGAATCAATACTACATTACCTAAGAAAAATCACACTTCATGGAAAAGGAAAAGTCACAATGAGGGGCTCAATTATTCTTCAACGAACAAGAAGGGAAAGAAGCTCACTCAAAAACGAAAGCATCAACGCTGAGGAACCGTATGTTATCGGTCAAATGATGTAATATATATGTTCCTATTTTGTATACACACTTAGCCATTATTATGCATGGGTCCAATGATGTAATATATATGTTCCTATTTTGTATACATACTTAACCGTCAAATGATGCAATATATATCACCTTCCCTTCGTTCACTCCTCTCAGAAAAAAAAGTGAGAGAAAATAAAGAAAAAGAAAATAGAAGGAAACAAACAAGAAAACTGCTATATGGGTATTGATTATAGCAGCAGTGCTTTTCTGAGAAAAGAGTTACAGCTAGTCGAGATAGCAGTAGCGGTTTCCCCATAAAACCGCTATAACTACCTGGAGTAGCTATAGCGCGTTTTGTTTAAACGCGCTACTACTATGCCCAGTTAACCCCCCCCCCCCAAATCCCCACTCCTCTCTTCATCCCGCCTATTTTCCCCCAAATCACCACACTCTCTCTTCCCCCGTCGCACTGTCGGAGCCCTGCCCTCACCGCGCCCCTGCGCTCGCCCACGGCCCCGGCCCCAACTCCGACCCCGACCCCGGCTTCGGCTCTAGCCTCGACCCCGACCCCGGCTCCGGCCCCGGCGCTCGACCCCGACTCCGACCCCGGCACCGACCCCGACCCCGACCCCTCCCAACCTCGGCCGTCGTCGGGCCTACACCCTCTGTAAGCCCCCCACCGCTCCTCCTCTATCTGGTAGCTAGGGTTCTTTGGTTAATTTACTTAGGTTTTAGTTAGGGCGGATGTTTAATTAGGATATATATTTAGTTATGAATTTAGCTAGGTTTTTTCTTCAAGTTCTACATTTTTCTTCCTTTTATATGCAAATTTGAAGTGGACATGTGATATGTGGACATGTGATGTTTTGGACATGTCATATTTGGAATTTGGACATGTCATTTGGACATGATGATTATGTGCAGGGTAAATGATCCGAGTGGCCTATGTTATGCCGGAATGTTGATTTATTTCCGTTCCGGTGAATTTCTGGTGCTCGATATGTCCATTTTTTAGCAAAGGTCATGCCGAAATTTTCCGTGAATTTTGGCATGACTTGTGCTAGATAGTAGGCATATCGAGTGCCGAGAGTTGCTCGGAAACGACATTCCGGCAAACATAGATGTTTTTTATGTCATTTCTCATTTTTTTTCACAGTTTTAGAATTAAACGAGGAGACTTAATCATAGGAGACAATGTCGAACAACAAAGAAACCGGGCCTTCTGACCAAGATGTAGACGAGATGGATTATGAGGGTGAACAAGAGTACCTCGACTTTTTGACTGCTAAGCAATGTCAAGGTTTGCAGGTTGGCCTCGATGATGGTAGTGACACCGACATCGACACCGACGACGCCGGCATCGATGGCGGCGCCGAGACCAGCGGGGAAGGTACCGGCGCCGATGCCGCTACCGAAAAGAAGAAGCAAAAGAAGCAGAGGATACGAAAACCTAACAAACTAGGCATTGGACGACTAGTGATCACAAAGATGGCACCTAGCAAGTTTGAGCCATTAGAGCCGGAAGAACCTCGCAAGTGCTATGGGAACCAAGTAGGATGCATCCTACGGGAATGCGCGAGCATCAACGACGATGACATAAGGACTAAAGAACATTTGACGCAGTTGCTCCTAACGAAGTTGCACAAGAGATTCAAGTTCCCTGATACGTCTCCAACGTATCTATAATTTTTGATTGCTCCATGCTATATTATCTACTGTTTTGGGCAATATTGGGCTTTATTTTCCACTTTTACATTATTTTTTGGGACTAACCTATTAACCGAAGGCCCGGCCCAGATTTGTTGTTTTATGCCTATTTCGGTGTTTTGAAGAAAAGGAATATCAGACGGAGTCGAAACGGAACGAAATCAACTGGAGAAGTTATTTTTGGAACGAAAGCCACCTGATGGACTTGGACCTCACGTCAAGGAAGGAACGAGGTGCTCACTAGAGTGGGGGCGCCCCCCGTAGGGCGTGCCCCCCTGTCTTGTGGGACCCTCGTGGCTCCCCTGACGTACCTCCTGCACCCATATATACCTACGTGACCTAAAACTTCCAGAACATAATAGATCGGGAGTTCTGCCGCCAGAAGCCTCCGTAGCCACCGAAAACCAATCTAGACCCGTTCCGGCACCCTGCCGGAGGGGGCAATCCCTCTCCGGTGGCCATCTTCATCATCCCGGTGCTCTCCATGACGAGGAGGGAGTAGTTCTCCCTCGGGGCTGAGGGTATGTACCAGTAGCTATGTGTTTGATCTCTCTCTCTCTCGTGTTCTTGAGATGAGATGATCTTGATGTATCGCGAGCTTTGCTATTATATTTGGATCCTATGATGTTTCTCCCCCCCCCCTCTTCTCTCTTGTAATGGATCGAGTTTCCTCTTTGAAGTAATCCTATCGGATTGAGTCTTTAAAGATTTGAGAACACTTGATGTATGTCTTTCCATGGATATCTGTGGTGACAATGGGATACCGCGTGCCACTTGATGTATGTTAAGGTGACCAACTTGCGGGTTCATGAACCTGTGCATAGGGGTTGGCACACGTTTTCGTCGTGATTCTTCGGTAGATCTTTGGGGCACTCTTTGAGGTCCTTTGTGTTGGTTGAATAGATGAATTGAGATTGTGTGATGCATATCCTATAATCATGCCCACGGATACTTGAGGTGACATTGGAGTATCTAGGTGACATTAGGGTTTTGGTTGCTTTGTATCTTAAGGTGTTATTCTAGTACAAACTCTAGGGCTGTTCGTGACACTTATAGGAATAGCCCAACGGATTGATTGGAAAGAATAACTTTGAGGTGGTTTCGTACCCTACCATAATCTCTTCGTTCGTTCTCCGCTATTAGTGACTTTGGAGTGACTCTTTGTTGCATGTTGAGGGATAGTTTTATGATCCAATTATGTTAGGATTGTTGAGAGGACTTACACTAGCGAAAGTATGAACCCTAGGCCTTGTTTACCATCATTGCAATACCGTTTACGCTCACTTTTATCATTCGTTACCTTGCTGTTTTTATATTTTCAGATTACAAAAACTATTATCTACTATCCATATACCACTTGTTTCACCATCTCTTCGCCGAACTAGTGCACCTATACAATTTACCATTGTATTGGGTGTGTTGGGGACACAAGAGACTCTTTGTTATTTGGTTGCAGGGTTGCTTGAGAGAGACCATCTTCATCCTACGCCTCCTACGGATTGATAAACCTTAGGTCATCCACTTGAGGGAAATTTGCTACTGTCCTACAAACCTCTGCACTTGGAGGCCCAACAACGTCTACAAGAAGAAGGTTGTGTAGTAGACACCAATCTCTTTTCTGGCGCCGTTGCCGGGGAGGTGAGTGCTTGAAGGTATATCTTTAGATCTTGCAATCGAGTCTTTTAGTTTCTTGTTTTATCACTAGTTTAGTTTATAAAAGAAAACTACCAAAAAAATGGAATTGAGTTTGTCCCATACGCTTCATCTTTTTAATATCTTTCGTGAGTATGATGAAAAGGATAATTGTGCTCAAGTGCTAGAAGAAGAAATCTATAAAATGTTTGGCACTAAATATTTGAATGATGAGCATGATTTCAATGTTGTTAGTATGAATCCTTTGAATATCCATGATGCTAATGATATGCAAAGCCACAAGCTTGGGGAAGCTATGTTTGATGAAGATGATATTTTTTGTCCCCCAAGTTTTGATGAGCAAATTTATTATGATGAAAGCATGCCTCCTATCTATGATGATTATTGTGATGACACGTATGCTTTAAAGAATAATGATAACCATGAAACTTGTCATCTTGATCTTAATTTTCAATCACATGATAGTTACTTTGTTGAGTTTGCTCCCACTATTATTCATGAGAAGAATTCTGCTTATGTGGAGAGTAGTAAATTTTCTATGCTTGTAGATCATGAAAAGAATGCTTTAGGTGCTGGTTATATTGTTGAATTCATTCATGATGCTACTGAAAATTATTATGAGAGAGGAATATATGCTTGTAGGAATTGCAATAATATCAAGTTTCCTTTCTATGTGCTTAAAATTTTGAAGTTATGCTTGTTTCACTTTCCTATGCAAGTTGATTCTTGTCCCCACAAGTTATTTGCTCACAAAATCCCTATGCATAGGAAGTATGTTAGACTTAAATGTGCTAGACATATTCTTCAAGATGCTCTCTTTATGTTACAATTCTTATCTTTTATGTGAGCATCATTGAAATCATCATGCCTAGCTAGGGGCATTAAACTATAGCGCTTGTTGGGAGGCAACCCAATTTTATTTTAGTTCCTTGCCTTTTGTTCCTGTTTAGTAATAAATAATTCATCTAGACTCTGTTTAGATGTGGTTTTATGCTTTTAATTAGTGTTTGTGCGAAGTAGAACCTTTGGGAAGACTTGGGAGAAGTCTTGTTGATCATGCTGTCAAAAACAGAAACTTTAGCGCTCACGAGAACTGCTGCCATTTTTATTTGGAGAGTTCTATTTAGTTAATTCTTTTTGCAGATGATTAATAGATAAATTACTCAGGTCAAGAAATTTATTTTAGAATTTTATGAGTTCCAGAAGTATACGTTTGATCCAGATTACTACAGACTGTTCTGTTTTTGACAGATTCTGTTTTTCATGTGTTGTTTACTTATTTTGATGAATCTATGGCTAGTAAAAGAGTTTATAAACCATAGAGAATTTATAATACAGTAGGTTTAACACCAATATAAATAAAGAATGAGTTCATTACAGTACCTTGAAGTGGTGATTTATTTTCTTTCGCTAACGGAGCTTACGAGTTTTCTGTTAAGTTTTGTGTTGTGAAGTTTTCAAGTTTTGGGTAAGGATTCGATGGACTATGGAATAAGGAGTGGCAAGAGCCTAAGCTTGGGGATTCCAAAGGCACCCCAAGGTAATATTCAAGGACAACCAAGAGCCTAAGCTTGTGGATGCCCCGGAAGGCATCCCCTCTTTCGTCTTCGTTCATTGGTAACTTTACTTGGAGCTATATTTTTATTCGCCACATGATATGTGTTTTGCTTGGAGCGTCAATTTTTTTTGTTAGGATTTGCTTGCTGTTATTTAGAACAATGTTTTGCATCTTTTATTTCAATAAAAGTGGCATTGATAGCCTTTACGATGCCTATTTTAGAAGTCCACATGTTGCTGTTTGAAAACAGAAAGTTTACTGCTGTTGCAATAATTCCCTAGAAAAGTCAGAATGTGATAAAATGTTGAAACTTTTTGCATCTTAAGCTCTGATAATTTTAATACAGTGGGAATTTTATTTCATAATTTTTGGAGCTAGGGAAGTATGGATTTTGCAGCATTATTTAGAGACTATCCTGTTTAGGCAGATTGCTGTTATGTTTGCATATGTTTGCTTCTTTAATGATTCTATTTGAGGATAGGACTATTAAATATGCAGAGGCATTTAGTATGCAATGTTGAATAATAATTTTACTGATTTGCTACAGTAGAGTATGATAAGGTTTTGGCAATGGTTTATACTAACTTATCTCACGAGTCCTTGTTGAGTTTTGTGTTGATGAAGCTTTTGAGATTTAGGGAGACCGTGATATGAGAGGAATTAAGGAGACACAAAAGATCAAGATTGGGGATGCCCAAGGCACCCCAAGATAATATTTCAAGAAGTCTCAAGCATCTAAGCTTGGGGATGCCCTGGTTGGCATCCCACCTTTTTTCTTCAACAACTATCGGTTAGTATCGGTTGATCCTAAGTTTTTGCTTCTTCACATGATGTTTGCTATTCTTAGATGTCATTTTATTTTTATTTGCTTGCTGTTTGAATAGAGTACCAAGATTTGAAATTATTAAATGTTAGAGAGTCTTCACATAGTTGCATAATTATTCGACTACTCATTGATCTTCACTTATATCTTTCGAAGTAGTTTGTCATTTGCTCTAGTGCTTCACTTATATCTTTTAGAGCATGGTGGTAGTTTTATTTTGAATAAATAGATGAACTCTCATGCTTCACTTATATTATTTAGAGAGTCTTAAATAGCATGGTAATTTGCTTAAAATCCTAATATGCTAGGTATTCAAGAATAATAAAATTCTCTTATGAGTGTGTTGAATGCTAAGAGAAGTTTGATACTTGATGATTGTTTTGAGATATGAGGATGGTGATATTAGAGTCATGCTAGTTGAGTAGTTGTGAATTTGAGAAATACTTGTGTTGAAATTTGTGATTCTCGTAGCATGCACGTATGGTGAACCGTTATGTAACAAAGTCGGAGCATGAGGTGTTTATTGATTGTCTTCCTTATGAGTGGCGGTCAGGGACGAGCGATGGTCTTTTCCTACCAATCTATCCCCCTAGGAGCTTGCGCATAGTACTTTGTTTCGATAACTAATAGGTTTTTGCAATAAGTATATGAGTTCTTTATGACTAATGTTGAGTCCATGGATCAAACGCACTCTCACCCTTCCACCATTGCTAGCCTCTCTAGTAGCACGCAACTTTCGCCGGTACCATAAACCCATCATTTACCTTCCTCAAAACAGCCACCATACCTACCTATTATGGCATTTCCATAGCCATTCCAAGATATATTGCCATGCAACTTTCCACCATCCAGTTTATCATGACACACTCCATCATTTTCATATTGCTTAGCATGATCATGTAGTTGACATAGTATTTGTGGCAAATCCACTGTTCATAATTCTTTCATACTTGTCACTCTTGATTCATTGCATATCCCGGTACACCGCCGGAGGCATTCATATAGAGTCATACTTTGTTCTAGTATCGAGTTGTATCATTGAGATGTAAAAAAATAGAAGTGTGATGATCATCATTCAATAGAGCATTGTCCCAAAAAAAGAAAGGCCAAATAAAAAAAGAAAGGCCAAAAAAAATAAAAAATAAAAATAAATAAAAAGGGGCAATGCTACTATCCTTTTTTCCACACTTGTGCTTCAAAGTAGCACCATGATATAGAGAGTCTCATATGTTGTCACTTTCATATACTAGTGGGAATCTTTCATTATAGAACTTGGCTTGTATATTCCAATGATGGGCTTCCTAAAAATGCCCTAGGTCTTCGTGAGCAAGCAAGTTAGATGCACACCCACTAGTTTCTTTTGTTGAGCTTTCATATACTTATAGCTCTAGTGCATCCGTTGCATGGCAATCCCTACTCACTCACATTGATATCTATTTATGGGCATCTCCATAGCCCGTTGATACGCCTAGTCGATGTGAGACTATCTTCTCCCTTTTTGTCTTCTCCACAACCACCATTCTATTCCACCTATAGTGCTATGTCCATGGCTCATGCTCATGTATTGCGTGAAGATTGAAAAAGTTTGAGAACATCAAAAGTATGAAACAATTGCTTGTCTTGTCATCGGGGTTGTGCATGATTTAAATATTTTTGTGTGGTGAAGATGGAGCATAGCCAGACTATATGATTTTGTAGGGATAGCTCTCTTTGGCCATGTTATTTTGAGAAGACATGATTGCTTTATTAGTATGCTTGAAGTATTATTATTTTTATGTCAATATTAAAATTTTGTCTTGAATCTTATGGATCTGAATATTCATACCACAATTAAGAAGAATTACATTGAAATTATGCCAACTAGCATTCCACATCAAAAATTATCTTTTTTATCATTTACCTACTCGAGGACGAGCAGGAATTAAGCTTGGGGATCCTTGATACGTCTCCAACGTATCTATAATTTTTGATTGCTCCATGCTATATTATCTACTGTTTTGGGCAATATTGGGCTTTATTTTCCACTTTTATATTATTTTTGGGACTAACCTATTAACCGGAGGCCCAGCCCAGATTTTCTGTTTTATGCCTATTTCAGTGTTTTGAAGAAAAGGAATATCAGACGGAGTCGAAACGGAACGAAATCAACTGGAGAAGTTATTTTTGGAACGAAAGCCACCTGATGGACTTGGACCTCACGTCAAGGAAGGAACGAGGTTCTCATGAGGGTGGGGGCGCCCCCCTAGGGCGCGCCCCCTGCCTCGTGGGACCCTCGTGGCTCCCCTGATGTACCTCCTGCACCCATATATACCTACGTGACCTAAAACTTCCAGAACACAATAGATCGGGAGTTCCGCCGCCAGAAGCCTCCGTAGCCACCGAAAACCAATCTAGACCCATTCCGGCACACTGCCGGAGGGGGCAATCCCTCTCCGGTGGCCATCTTCATCATCCCGGTGCTCTCCATGACGAGGAGGGAGTAGTTCTCCCTCGGGGCTGAGGGTATGTACCAGTAGCTATGTGTTTGATATCTCTCTCTCGTGTTCTTGAGATGATACGATCTTGATGTATCGCGAGCTTTGCTATTATATTTGGATCCTATGATGGCCCCCCCTCTTCTCTCTTGTAATGGATCGAGTTTCCCCTTTGAAGTAATCCTATCAGATTGAGTCTTTAAAGATTTGAGAACACTTGATGTATGTCTTGCCGTGGATATCTGTGGTGACAATGGGATACCGCGTGCCACTTGATGTATGTTAAGGCGACCAACTTGTGGGTTCATGAACCTATGCATAGGGGTTGGCACACGTTTTCGTCGTAATTCTCCGGTAGATCTTTGGGGCACTCTTTGAGGTCCTTTGTGTTGGTTGAATAGATGAATTGAGATTGTGTGATGCATATCGTATAATCATGCCCACGGATACTTGAGGTGACATTGGAGTATCTAGGTGACATTAGGGTTTTGGTTGATTTGTATCTTAAGGTGTTATTCTAGTACGAACTCTAGGGTTGTTTGTGACACTTATAGGAATAGCCCAACGGATTGATTGGAAAGAATAACTTTGAGGTGGTTTCGTACCCTACCATAATATCTTCGTTTGTTCTCCGCTATTAGTGACTTTGGAGTGACTCTTTGTTGCATGTTGAGGGATAGTTTTATGATCCAATTATGTTAGTATTGTTGAGAGGACTTACACTAGCGAAAGTATGAACCCTAGGCCTTGTTTACCATCATTGCAATACCGTTTACGCTCACTTTTATCATTTGTTACCTTGCTGTTTTTATATTTTCAGATTACAAAAACTATTATCTACTATCCATATACCACTTGTTTCACCATCTCTTCGCCGAACTAGTGCACCTATACAATTTACCATCGTATTGGGTGTGTTGGGGACACAAGAGACTCTTTGTTATTTGGTTGCAGGGTTGCTTGAGAGAGACCATCTTCACCCTACGCCTCCTACGGATTGATAAACCTTAGGTCATCCACTTGAGGGAAATTTGCTACTGTCCTATAAACCTCTGCACTTGGAGGCCCAACAACGTCTACAAGAAGGAGGTTGTGTAGTAGACATCATTCCCCGGCCGGGATGATAACATAGAACAACCGTGGGATGATCCGAAGATGAAAAAGATTAACAATCACGCCATGGGCATGTTCAGCAATGATTTGGCCTCCTGGAAAGGGAGGGTGAAACGGAACCCCTGTCCAAGATTCTGGAGGAAAATCCAACACTTACGGAAGAGGAGTTCGAAAAGTTCAAGGACACTTGCGCTACTGAGGCAGCCAAGGCTAAGGCTGCGAAATTCAAGAGCCTTCAGCAAAGGAACATGGGGAAGCATCGCCTCGGAAGCCGTGGCTACCTCGGTAAAAGGCCCATATGGGATAAGGAGGACGCGGAACGTGAAGCTGCGGGTCTCTCAGACCCCTTCGCTAAGTTCACCAACCCCTTGGAGTGTGACTTCATCAGGGCCCGCTACAAGTGGGACAAGGAATAGAAGGTTTTTTACATGGACCGGATCACGAGGAGATTGATTACACTACTGGTAATTATTCTTTTACCACCTTACATTTAGCTCCAGATCTAGTCGACTACACATTTCTAAACGGTTCAAGTTCCTTCTACAGTAGAAGCAACACCAGCTTGCAGCCGAAAGCCCTACTTCTTCGATGAGGCCCAAGTGGGACACCCCTCTCAACCGGGCCTTGAACGAACTTAAGGGACTCCCTTTGGGCCAGCGGCCGTAATATGGCCGTGTGCACGGCGCCGGAGACGGCGCTACGTGGAAGGTGTTTTACAGTGAGGGCCTGGAGGCCAAGAAGCGGAAAAGGAAGTTTAGTCAGGCGGACATCGACGAGAAGGTGAAGCTTGCGTTCGAGAAAAGAGCAGCTGAGGACGTGAAAAAAACAACCGAGGAGAAAAATGAGTTGCTACAGCAGGCAGTCAATGCCGTTGTAACTGCCTGCAGAAATGATTTTACTACTAACATGGTCCTGGCTATCATCAACTGGACGAAGGAAAATCCAGACAAGACGGTACATGATTTCCTGTTGCCCAGTTTCGTCGCGAGCAACTCCGTGAACAACAACACCACCGCACCATCACTTGCTCATGTAAACGGGCCTCCTCTCGCACCCGCACCCGCTCATAGCAGCCCGTCCTCAGTCGCTGGCGCGCTAGGCGGGCCTTCGTCTTTGGCTGAGCTCGACGCCCTCACGGTAATTACATGTCGCGCGAACATATATATCTAGAATATTCCATTTCCGTTGCATTTCGGATGTTTTACGCCACAGACATGTGTTTGCGGGCCGACGAAACCCCGTGCACCATTCTCTACTTGATCAAAGGCCAGAAGGTGGACGTGGGAAAGGGGGTGATAACGAAGACCTTGGATCTCACGTTCCACAACCAGCCGATGCCTGCTGGGCACTTCAGGGTTACCTTGTCGAGTCTGACATCGCGGCATGAGGATTTGCCTCCTCCACGCCTAGGGGGAGAGGACGACAAGACCCCACCATGGATTGGAAGCTGCAAGGGTTGGGTGCTACTATGGCCGAAGAATCTTCTTCGTCTAGAGCCGACTGAGAGCACACCAATAACTACACATCAACAAGCATGTATGGAGACCACCACCCCGCCTACGCAATTCCCAGCTCCTGTAGTGTCGGGTAAGAGCGGCGGACGACATGGTGAAGGGGGTGCAATAATACCGCCTGATGTAATCGGTCCCGTAGAACAGAGAATGGATTATAAGACGGAGGAGAGGGAGTACCCAATGGGTTTCCTCAATACAAACGTGTATGAGGGTGACTTAGATATGATGAGTCAACCATATGGCGAATCGGGCTATCAGCATGATGCTAATGAGGATATGGATGATCTGCCCGGGCAGGAACATCGTAGCAGGGATTGCAAGAAGTCTCTCTTCATGAAATCCTCACAGGACACGCCTGAAGATGCCGCCTCAACACAAGCTCAACTAGCCGGGGGTCATACAGTGCTTAGCCTGGCAACACTGGGGCAGGGGTTAAGAAAGGGTCTGGAAGGTGTGCCCAAGAAAAAGAAGAGGAAGAGATCGGGGAAGATAGCTGCCTCCAAACAAACTACAACACATAGCATCTAGATGGTGGATTCTGAAGAGCGTGTACCCGTGAAAGGTGCGGCCATGTTCCATCTCACAGGCGAGCCGATGCTACTGCCGAAACCGCTGGAGGCACTATCAGGGGATCTCAGGAGACTGCACGACCATGTGCTGTCAACTGAGAAAAGCCTACTAGCCTCGAAGGATCCAGGATATCCGACATACGCAGCTTGTGTGCCTGAGGGGAAGTGCTACGTCGACACAAGACCCGTGGAGGTGTTCTTCCTGCGGTTTCACCATATCTTTGAAATGTTTCTAACAAGGCAACTCGATTTTACAATCGTCCGCCTTTTTGCGCTACATATGAGCTCTGTCATGAAGAGAGAAGAAGTCTCGCAAATCTGTGTCGCGGATCCGTACTACATGCACGAGTCTTTCTTGAGTTTCGGCGACTTTGAGCGTGAAACTACTAGGGAGCACCTCCAAAACTTCATGGTACAGAATAAGGACCAGGAAATTGTCCTCCTGCCTTATCACCCAAAGTAAGTCAGTTCCGGACAACCCTTTCGTACATTTCAATCATTCCTTCTCGCTCATATGGAGAATAATTTGAGGTGTCTTTTCCCCGCAGCAACGGCCGCGCCGTCCTTATCATTCTTTACCCGCGAGTCTCCCACGCAGTGTATTTCGACCCTACCAAAGACTACGAGAAGAAGGACTACACCCACATAATGAATATTCTAGATGATGCTCTCCAAGGCTTCAACATTAGGGGTGGCCATCTACAGATCAGGAAACAAAGGAACAAGAAGTTGGGTTTCTCGCATAAAACTAACTTCTGTTGCATCCATGTCCCAAAACCAAGCAAGAAAGATGGATTCTACCTCCTCCATCTCATGATTGAGTTCAACACGGATCACCAAAAGCTTCGTATGACAACCAGAAATGATGATCATATCCGCAAGTGGGTACAATCTCATGGAGAAGCGGATTATAAACTTAGAGATGACTTCTTTCGCATCCAAAGGACATTGCGACGATCATCATGAAAGAAGTCGTCGATGAGAAGGGGATGTTCCACCATGGCCCTATATCGCGAGCTGACGTCCGAACTCGCATAGGCATGCAACGTCATGACCTCACGCTATTCAAGAAGCTAGGGTCCATCCTTGATGATATGGAAGGATGGAACTTTTAGTGATTTACGATGCCGATGATGATGATGATGATGATATGTGTCGATTGAACTTGTATACTTTCTGTAGCGATTAAACTTTGTGATGTCCAGGGTCCCTGCCGAACTTGCGTAATGCTACTTTGTTAGTTTGGGTACGATGACATGCGTACCTCTAGTTAATTAGTTTGCGTACTATATGTTGCATCTAGTTGCTAACCCTTTCTTTTTCGTGTTGCTCTAGTATATTTTGTTGCATATGTTCGTACATTCTTTGGATGAAGATGCATCTCTAACAGGTGCCTAGATTCTTGATGGCGAAGGTGTGCTATATCGTGTACGAAGGGAAGGTTCCGGGAGTGTACGACGAGTGGTATGAGTGTCAAGCGCAAGTGGAGGGGTCTCGGGCGCCAGCCATAAAGGCTTCAAAAGCAGACAAGAAGCACAAGCTAGTTACTTGAGGTACACGCTAGCGCGAGAGAGGCCTCATAACCGCCGCCTCATGTACCGCATAGTTCCACTATCACTCATAGTGATAGCACTTCTCGCATATATCATTGTTTAGATGGACGACGTTGTAGTTGCAAGTATTCAAGACTTGTATGTATTGCTATTTTCGAGATGATGATGAGAGACCACTTTTTATTGGATGATGATTATGATGAGACTATTTGTATGCATATGCTACGATTACATTTGTGGTCTTGTAGCCATTTGTATATGTATGATGATGACATTTGTATGTGCTAAAGATTCTTGTATAAAGCCTGTTTAAATACAAAACAAATATGCAAAAAAACAAAAACTAAAAAAATTAACAGTAGCGAGTAGAGAAAAGTTAGTAGCAGCGTGCCACTAGCAGTAGCGTGGCCTAGTAAAGCGTGCTAGAGCTATTAGCAGTAGCGCGCTTTCATACCACACACTACTGCTACGATTGTATAGCAGTAGCGCGGGAAGACACGCGTTGCTGCTGCAGGTTAGCTGTAGCGTCATATCAGTAGAGCGGGACCCCGCGCTACTGCTATACCTAAAACCCACGATGTTGCTAGGCTTTTCTCTAGTAGTGATTTCCGGTAGTATGATGTACTGTAAATCTCTCAAGATATTACTCTCCTGCCTATTCCGGATGTCTCTCGTTCCCGTACATGTTGTGACATCTTCTAATTCTTCTCTCATTCTACACTCAATTTGATCGTCTCATCGCCATGTATCTAGTGTATTAGGCTAGTGACGAGACTATTCGAGACTTGCATGCTATGCAAGATTATGATGTAAAATGATTATGATTATTCGAGACTTGCATGCTAGTGATTATGATGCAAGTCTCGAATGGCCACTTTGTATTGGATGATGATTATGATGAGCCAAAATGTTAAAATGAATAGAATGACAATGGTCCATGGAGTGGGATATATATACAAGGAAAGCATCATTCACATGAGTAACGGTTGGTGACCATTCAATTATTTTGCAGGTCGAATGCACATGAACTAGAAACTTAGAATGGATAGGCTAGTAAATGCTATTTCAAAGAGGATGGTATAAATATAAATCCTAATTTGTGTCCTCGAAGAGGTCAACTAAGATGCTCTCACCCAAGTGAGCTATCCTCATCTCTTATTTGGCTAAGAGCAACTTTAGCAGAGTCGTCACATGTCCGCAAATCATCATAATAACTGTCAACATGATGATTTTAAACAAAATGACACTATAGCAGAGTCACCATATGGGTGTCAATGACATAATTTATGAAGCTCGCTCCATAAACGACCTCGTAGCCTCCAAATAGCTTCCATAAACGACCTCGTAGCCTCCATATTTGGAGGCTGGGGAGCCCCATATGAAGCTTGCTCCATACCCAACCGCCAGCGCAGGAGGGAAGTTTCAGCTTCTTCCTCCTCGCGCCACAGCTGGGTTGGAGGGTGGGGAGCCCCAATATGAAGCTTGCTCCATACCCAACCGCCAGTGTGGGAGGGAAGTGTCAGCTTCTTCCTCCTCGCGCCACAGCCGGGTTTGAAGCAACGCGCAACCCGTAGAAGCATGCCATGTTCCGATTAATCACCAATTAGTGGGGATTAATCATCGATGAGTGGGGCAACGTGACCAGTAACCACTTGTCCATTAATGGCCTCCCCCCCCCCCCCCCCCACCCGCCACATTTGGCAAATAGGAAGAGAAACTCCACAAAATGCAACATAAGCTGAGGGTACCAGGCATATAGGTACTTCACAGCAGGCAAGAGGTTGTCAGAATCGCGATTTTGAATCGGATCGGAGCCTCGATGATAGGATCGCAAATCGTAAAATTTTCACTATCAGCATCGTAGAAACGTAGATTCTAAGAACTAAAATTGTAGAATCATAAGGATTAGTTTGGATCGTAGAGTCGTACACTCGTATAACAGAATCGCGATTCTGACAACAGGCCCGCTTTTCTTCTTCGCTAGCGTCAATCAAAGACGGCGGTGGTAGCGCGAGCAATAGAAACCAGTGTTGTTAACACTCTTCTCCGAACGAAGGGAGTAGATAAGATGAGAGGAGGAATGGCGATCTGGATAATAGAAGGAGAGGAGTGGCGATGGGATAAGAGGCACATAGTGGGCGGTCGGTGCTTTTCTTTAATGAAATGAAATGAAATTGGTCTTGTACTGGCTAGAAGCTACTACTTGATGTTGTTTGTTGTTAGTACATTATCAGATACTACTTTCGTTTCAAAATAAGTGTCTCAACTTTATACTAACTATAGTACATATACTTATTTTGGGACGAAGGGAGAATAATAATTAAAAGTGAGTGATATATTGAAAAGAAATATTTCTTAACGGAGTAGATATTTGAAGCTCACCGGTGCTTGCTAACCATCAAGATATTCCTCAATTCTGGATATCATCAATGTCGTCGATGAGATAGGGAGGAGAGAGCGAGAGATGAAGAATAGAGAGAGTGCGGCAACGGTGCATCTTCCTCGCGCCGTGTTTCGCCCCGCACGACGACTGGGAGGGGGGAGCCTTACCCTCTGTTGTACCATCTGTCCCACAGATCTGCGTACTCTAATCCTGATCCTCATTGAGGCCAATGATAATGTCCAAGAAAGTGGTCATGTTAGCGTGGAGGGTGTGCTCCTACTGTTGGCGGCAACGTGTCAACAAAAGAGCGGCAGGCAATGTAAATTCTTTACTTTCTGGCCATCATATTTTTGAAGTGGGAAAGCATAAATATGAATTAATTCTAATAGAGATTGCGAGATACAAGAATTAATATATGATCTATTTGAAACTGTTACCGGTATGCAAATGATGCACAATTACTTTCGCATTGAAGGAATAGCCGTTGATCTAGCGGATCAAGAAATGTTTACATTTTTGTAATTATTTTTACACAGGGTTGTTTAATAACAACAACTTATTACACATAATTCAATTTCTTTAGAGAGAGTTCAAGAAGTAGTTTTTTTGGAAAAGGAGGTTAAGACCCCAGCCTGTGCATCAATAAATGCATACAGCCATCTTTATTTATTATTCAACATAGGTCTAACAAGAACATACATCAAACCATCCAAAGCCACCACTCACACCTACAAGACTCGATAATGTGGAGTGCTCTCACTCCCCATATCTAAAACCGGTGTTGTCGCCGATCCATCCACATAACATATCGGAACCCATAGCCGATGCAGCGGACCTAAAGAAGTAGGTTTTATTAGTAAAGAAAAACATTACGAGCTTTTGGAATACAATAAGATCTTCATAAAGTGGATCCTTATGAGTCTTACAACCAATTTAATTGGAAAATCTTATTATTCACCATGACAGGTAAACACTCGAATACCATATGAACTTTCAGATTCATTTTATACCCGTTGTAACTCACGGACATTTTTGCTAGTAAAACTAAACTAACCAATCCATTCGCACGAGGGATCTACATAGAATACCTCTTACTAACATGTGAAGATATTAAACAAAGGGAATCTTACAATAAGACCACAAACAGAGATCCATGACTAGAAATGCCCAGCTTGACTCAAGATGGCAATGGGGCCCCGAAACCCGCGTCCCCGCGGGTTTTTACCCTATTAGGGGACGGGGATGGGCGTCTTTTCATCCCCACGGGGCTGTTATTGGGCACATTATACAACCCGACACGTTTCATGGGTTTGCACCCGTTTCGATAGTCCCCGAACCCGAAACCCGGCAAACCCGGCAAAATACATTTTTTCACCAAGCTTGAGCGTATTTTGATCTTCTCTAGGACTTGGCACTTTGATTTGGCTTTGGAAGCTTTGAAGATAGTCTTTTGGAGGCTTGGAGATGTGAAAGATGCTATGATGATTCCTACTTTAAAGTGATTTGTGAACTATGAATTCTATTTCAAAACTTATGTATTGGACTATTTCGTCTCATTTGTGCTTTTAATTTGTGAACCAAGAATTATATATTAGAACTTGTGTAATTGGACATCTTGTTTAACCATGTATGGCTGAAATATGCTCCTGTTTGTTGCTGAAATCTGATTATCTATGTTGCCGAAATGTGGTATCATTTTGCTGTTGAAATACTATTCTTTGTTGGTTCTATGTTTCCTTATATATGTCGATTTCCCCGCGGGTTCCCCGTGGGTTTAGAAAACCCGATGGGTTTAGGGGACGGGCAAAAAAGTAGCCCCGCGCACGGTGACAGGGACGGGGACGAGTTTAGGATTTTCTCGTGGGGATGGGTTTGGGAAGGCAAAACCCGATAGGTTTCATCCCCGTTGCCATCTTGAAGCTTGACCGATGCAAACGGCAACAAAGAAGGCGACGCACATGACCAGAGATGAATATGTAGTTGGGGGTTGGGAGCTGGTGGTTGAGAGGCCGAGGTATTAACTGAAGTGTGTGGACAAATGCATTTGCATGACAGGATGGCCTGGTTGAGATACAACTGGGTATTCAGTAATAATGAAACATACGCAGGGAAAAGAGAATGTACTATTGGTACGAGCATGACCTGGGAGAGAAGGAACGCTGAGATACAGGGAGTGGCTCAACATAAGATCTTGGAAATGATCCCGGTGTAGGTTATGTATGTGATGGCATGAAACACTACTTTCCTTTGTTCAAACACAGCCCATGAATTAACAAACATGTAGTAAGACCCGTGATATGAAGACATGTCAGCTCTTTACAATTCCTTAATCCTCATACTAGCTGTATCTACGTTGGACTCCGTTCCTGACTTGCAGAAGGCACGCCAGGGCTAGCGCGCCTTCTTGAGAACAACCTAGTGATTAAAAAACGGCCATCCTCTCTAATTTAAAACTACAATATGAAATAAAGTAAAATTAACCAGAAAATAGGCAAGGATCAAATACATTTGAAAACTTACAATGCATGTTCGTTGGTGGATCCAATATTCCTTCTACTAAGAAAGATGTAGTGCATTCATCGAGGAGATAGATACGGAGGCGCAGGGGCGAACCCAGAAACAAGATGGAGTGAGGGCAAATTAGTAGAGTGGAGCCACTTCTTCTCTAAATATGAAAAAAAAATCTGTATTTTTCAATGAAATACAAGCAAACTCCAGTGAAGTTTGAAAAATTGGTGGGGGCATGGCCCCGCACTGGCTTCTTCTATGTAGGTCCGCCCCTGCGGAGGCCAGTAAGAGGTTCTTTCCACAAAGAGAATCAGCGCAAGCTGACCGCACATGTGATTATGACGAGCCATGAGATGTAGTAGTGTGGAATGCCCGTGTGAAGATGTCAGCTGGAGCACCGTCTCGACTGCTAGTATGCATGCCGCATGCCAAGGAGAGGCGCATGGGCTCTCGGCCAATGAAGCTTGCTGTTGGTGGCAGAGGATAAGAGGGAGCTACATGGAGACTACTGCTGCAGTGGTGGCCTCTGATGGTCAAGCATCGCCCTTGGTCTCTGACCCACCTAAAGATATTGCTCTCCTGGCTATTCCGGATGTCTCTCATTCTCACGCATATGTTGTAATATCTGTCTGATGCTTCTCTCATCCTCCCTTCTATTTTATCATCTCATCACCACCTATCTAGTTCACTAGGCTAGTGCTACCAATATGTTCAAATGAGTTGAACGGTTGTGGTCCGTGGAGTGCCATATATATACAAGGGAAACCATCATTCACATGAGCGACGGTCGGTGAACATCTATTATTTTGCCAGTCGAATGCACATGAACTGAAACTTGTAATAGATAGGCTAGTAAAAAGAGGACAATATAAATATCAATCCTAATTTGTGTCCTGGAAGAGTTCAACTTGGATGCTCCCACCCGAGTGAGCTTTGCTCATCTCTTATATGGGCTAACACAAACTCTAGCTGAGTCGCTATATGGCCCCGATCACCATAATAATTGTTAATATGATGATTTTGAATAAACTATCATTCAAACAGAGCCGCCATGTGGGTGCCGATCAGCATAATTTATGGACCTTGCTCCATAAACAACCTCTTAGCCTCCATTTTGGAGGTCGGGGAGGCGCCCCGGTATGGATCTTGTTCCAAACCCAACCACTAGGGTGGGAGGGAAGTTTCAACGCCATCTTCCTTGCGCCACAGCCTGGTTCGAAGTATCGCACCCCCCATAGAAGTACCTACACATTCTGATTAATCACTGGCAAGTGGGGCAACATGACCGGTAACCACCCGCTCAGTAATGGCATCCACATCCACCGCTTCCCCGAGCCCAAATAGGAAGACGAACTCTATGAAATGCAATATAAGGTGAAGGCACCACACTTATAGGTACTTTGCGGCAGCCAGGATGTCAACCATTCAAAACCCTAAACCCTAAACATATACACTTAAACATAGCGGGGTTGGCTTGCTAAGCACATTTATGTGATGTCTCTTGACATCACAGACTACATGTAGCTTCACCACGGAGATAGTGGTCCAATGGACATGGTTAGGTCCCCGGCCAATGAGTCACACTCAAAACCCATCGGTTCTGCCGCTTGCGGTTGACCGTTTAATCGGCTCAAAAAGTAGTGATCTCTACATGTAGTTTCACCACTGGAAGACAGTGGTCCGGTGGACACGGGGAACGTCCCCGGCTGACGAGCCACATCCCCTTGGTTCTGCCGCTTGCCATGGACCCTATAATCGGCTCAGAAAACAGTGCTGTCTACAATGGTGTTCCTCAGAACCTGGGTGCGGCGGCATCCCGTACCTCTCTTCTCCGACGACGATGGTCTTCTTTGCACAAGATCCTCTAGAGGTGTGCTTGTAATTTTCTTTCTTTTGTTGAGGGCCTTTATGGAGTTTGTGTTGTGGCACCTTGTTTCTGGTTTCTTTTTCTGGGTGCGTACGTGTCTGGGTTCTGTAACGTTGACTTGGAATGAACAGGCGCCATGATATCAGCTACTACGGCAAAAAAAAATGCATCAAAGAGCGGGTCATATCTTCATTAGGAAGATTAATTAAGGACCGAGAGAGATACTAGAAAGGGTGGGGTAACCGGACGAGACTTGCCTGCTCCCCGCTCGTGTGCCCATCCGTGCTCCCGCATACGTGGCTTGATTTGATTGGAACAAAATAAGACCCGGCCCCATCCCCTTAAAATCAGGGGGGAGATGATTATATTAGAAAGAAAAAAGAAAAATAGACAACCGTAGGATGAGGTGGGAGCACGGATGAGAGCATGAGGAGGGAGCAGGCAAGACGGATCCGGGGTAACCAATCAATCGTGCAAACATTAATTTTGACTATCATGACGACAGGGAAAGAGATAGCGGCAATACTGGTGCGACGATTTAAGCCAGGTGAACTCTCCAAGAGACACAGAAGCAGAACCAATTCCTATCCTAGCCATGGAACCCTTGTCTCACCATACTAATGATTTCTACGACTAGTCACAATGGGGAGTAACTTAGACTAATAACAACACATTTTACTAGGCCATGTTATTACCTCCATGGTGGGTAGTAACATATGTGTGTTGTCATGTTATGGTTCATTTATTAGCCTATAGACTCATATTGTCTTGGTATGTGTGATGTTACAGTAACTAGCTAAGTTATCACCATCATCTCTCTCATCATTAAATATGTGCCACATAAGCAAAATTATCTTGAAAATTGTGGTGTTACTAGTGATATTACTCCCACTGTGGCTAGTCTACTACCGCACTCTTCTCAGCCGCTCGAGCGCTGCCATCACTCGAACAACAAGCAGGGCCACTTCTTCCCTGAAAAGCCAGCCCCAGTCTGCAAAGCCAAGACACCCTGCGATCCTAGGGAAACATGTCAACACTTTGCCGTTGCCGGGGCGACCGGTGCGGGGGCGCCAATGATCACCACCATCTTCCTGCCGGGGATGCGGCTGAGGAGGAAACTTGAGTCTCTTGACATTGCCGCTTTGTGGACCTTGGTAGCCCTTGAGCTCTCACACGATGAGCTTCCTGGGAGCATCACAGTGAATATTAACCTCCTCGAAGAACTCCGTGCTCTCCTCCTGCATCACAATCATACAAGAGGTTCGATTGCACCTGTTT
Organism: Triticum aestivum; assembly: GCF_018294505.1. Taxonomy (NCBI): domain Eukaryota; kingdom Viridiplantae; phylum Streptophyta; class Magnoliopsida; order Poales; family Poaceae; genus Triticum; species Triticum aestivum. Next base: position 608,149,555 of record NC_057806.1, on the reverse strand, counting down.
TAGCAAATCTCACAAAAGATAGGTTCTTGAGGGCACGGAAGAGAATCGGCACAAGCTCAACATACTTGTGGCTATGACAAGCAATAAGACGTAGCAGTGCGGACTGCCTTTGTGAACAAGATGCCAGCGCTCCAGCTAGCCGCCATGAGCACAAGTATGCACTCGCGTAAAGGAGAAGCGGATGGGCTCGCGGTCGATGAAGCTGACCGTCGGTGCCAGGGGATAAGAGGGAGCTACAGTGCAACCACAGCTCCAAAGGCAGGCTGTAACGGTAGTAAAATGTTGAAAGCGAAAGATACTATTTAGCTTAATGGTCAAGCATCGCCCTTGGTCACTGACCAACCTAAAGATATTGCTCTCCTGGCTATTCCGGATGTCTCTCGTTCCCACGTACATGTTGTGACATCTATGTAATGTAATTCTCCTCTCATTGTCTGCTCAATTTGATATCTCATCACCAAGTATCCAGTGTACTAGGTTAGTGCTACCAATGTGTTAAATTGAATAGAACAACAATGGTCCATGGAGTGGCATATATATATATATATACAAGGGAAGCATCATTCACATGAGCGACGGTTGGTGAACATTCAATTCTTTTGGCAGTCGATAGGACATGAACAGGAAACTTGTAATAGATAAGAGTAAATGCTATTTCAAGAGTACGGTATAAATATGAATCCTAATTTGTGTCCTCGAAGAGGTCAACTTAGATAATCTCACCCAAGTGAGCTATCCTCATCTCTTATTTGGCTAAGAGCAACTTTAGCAGAGTCGTCATATGTCCATGATCGCAATAACTGTCAATATAATGATTTTAAACCAAAATGACACTATAGCAGAGTCATTCCATAAACGACCTCAATAGCCTCCATATTTGGAGGCTGGGGAGCCCCAATATGACGCTTGCTCCATACCCAACAGCCAGCGCGGAAGGGAAGATTCAGCTTCCTCCTCCTCACGCCACGGCCGGGTTTGAAGCAGCGCGCAGCCCGTAGAAGCACGTCATGTTCTGATTAATCATCGATGAGTAGGGCGACGTGACCAGTAACCACTTGTCCATTAATGACTTCCACCGCTCCCCCCATTTGCCAAATAGGAAGACAAATTCCACAAAATGCAACATAAGCTGAGGGTACCAGGCGTATAGTTACTTCATAGCAGGCAGGCCCACTTTTCTTCTTCACCAGCGTCAAGTGAAGACGGCGGTGGTAGCGCTAGCAATTGAAGCCAGTGGAACAGCTCAAAACTGCCCATGTATGTAAACATATACACTTAAACATACCCGGGGTCAACTTCTAAGCACATTTCTGTGATGTCGCTGGACATCACAGACTACATGTAGCTTCGCCACTGTCAAGACGGCAGAACAGTGGACACAAGGAAAGTACCCAGCCGCCGAGCCACATCGCCCCAATTCTGCCGCTTGCGGTGTACCGTTTAATCGAGTCAGAAAAGTACTCCCTCCGTCCGAAAAAGCTTGTCCATCAAATGGATGTATCTAGCACCAAGTTAGTGCTAGATACATCCATTTAAGAAACAAGCTTGGGACAAGCTTTCTGGGACGGAGGGAGTAGTGCCGTCCGCAATGGTGTTCCTCCGAACCTGGGTGAGCAGCGTCATGTCCCTCTCTTCTCCGGCGGCGATGGTCTTCTTTGCACCAGGTCCTCTAGGGGTGTGTTTGTGTTGTGGCACCTTCTTTCTGGTTTCCTTTTCTGGGTGCGTACATGTTTGGGTTCTGTAACTTTGACTTTGAAAGAACAGGTGTCATAATCTATGTCAAGAAAAGAAAAGAGAAATGTATCAGAGAGCGGGTCAAATCTTATCATGAAGATTAATAAAGGAACGAGAGGGACAGAAAGGAGGGGTGGTTAATCAGTCATACTCCCTGCAGGGAACGAGGCAGCGGCAATATTTGGTGCAATGATTTAAGGTGAACCCTCCAGCAGACGCAGAAGCAGAATCAATTCCTATCCTTGCCATGGCGCCCTTGGCTTCCAAAATACTTGCCTCTCTCACCATACTGATGATGTGCACCACCGCACTCGTCTCAGCCGCTGGAGCGCTGCCATCACTTGAACAACAAGCAGGGGCACTTCTTGCCTGGAAAGCCAGCCTCAGTCAGCAAAGCCAAGACGCCCTGCGATCCTGGGAAAACATCTCAGCACCTTGCCGTTGGCAAGGCATCCGGTGTGGTGGGCGCTGGCCGGTGATTGCCGCCATCTCCCTGCCGGGGATGCGGCTGAGAGGGACACTTGAGTCTCTTGACTTCTCGGCTTTGAGGACCTTGGTGGCCCTTGAGCTCTCGCACAACGAGCTTGCCGGGAGCATCCCTGTGAATATTAAGCTCCTCAAAGAACTTCGTGCTCTCCTCCTGCATGACAATCAGATAAGAGGTTCAATTCCACCTGTTTTAGCAAATCTCACGAAACTGCGTCTCCTAATGCTCCATGACAATCAAGTCTCCGGTGAAATACCAAGGCAAATAGGCGAGATGGGTAATCTTGTGAGCCTGAACTTGTCAAACAATTACTTAGTTGGTCCTATCCCTTGTGAAATAGGTCACCTTAAGCATTTGCTTAAATTAGATTTGTCCAGCAATGACCTTTCCGGACCAGTTTCCTTCAGTCCAGCTAACTCATCCATACAAAATCCTATGAATAATTTTTCATCTCAGCCTACTGCAAAAGTAAACTTAGAAAACATAAATATGCTATCATTATCCCATAATAACTTAAGTGGTCCCATTCCCAAAGATATAGTGAAATTTTTCGACCTACAACACTTGGACATAAGCCAAAACAACTTTTCAGGTTCTATCCCAAGCAATATAGGTAACCTGGCCAAACTCACTACCTTGTACCTTTACCATAACCAACTTTCTGGACGCATTCCTCGAGAACTAGGTTATTTAGTGAACTTAGAGGACTTGAGGCTCAACAACAACACACTATCTGGTTCCGTTCCAAGCAATTTATGGAATTTGACCAAACTCGCTACCTTGCACCTTCACCGTAACCAACTTTCTGGACACATTCCTCTGGTTTTGGGATATTTGGTGCACATAGAGGACTTGCGGCTCAGCTACAACACACTAACAGGTTCCTTTCCAAGAAATTTGTGTAATTTGACCAAACTCAAGATCTTGTACCTTGGCCAGAACCAACTTTCCGGAAAAATTCTTTGGGAACTAGGTTATATGGTGAATTTAGAGGACTTTCAGCTCAGTTTGAACAACCTAACAGGTCCTATCCCAAACAGTTTAGGAAATTTGACTAAGCTCACCTTCTTAAACCTTAATTTCAACCAATTTTCTGGACACATTCCTCAAGAAATTGGCGAGTTAATGAATCTGGAAATGTTTGGAGTTTCTTTGAACAATCTATCTGGTGCATTGCCATCGGGTCTTTGCGCGGGAGGCCGACTACAGTTTCTCACCGCTAATGGCAACAACTTGGTTGGACCCTTGCCAACAAGCTTGCTAAGTTGCAAAAGCCTAGTCAAACTTCGTCTTGAAGGAAATCAGCTTCAAGGAGATATCTCCGAGATGGGGCTTCACCCGGATCTTGTCTATGTTGATATCAGTTCAAACAAATTATTTGGTCAATTATCTCATCGCTGGGGTGAGTGTTACAAACTTACAATGCTACGTGCCTCAAACAATAACATTACTGGAGTCATACCACCAAGCATAGGGCAGTTATCTCAGTTGGGGATACTTGATGTTTCATCAAATAAACTTGAAGGGCAGATTCCACTGGAGATTGGCAATTTAACGTTGCTGTTCAACTTGAGCCTGGGTAATAACCTGCTCCAAGGAAGTATACCTAAAGATATTGGATCGCTAAAGAATTTGGAGTACTTAGATTTATCATCAAACAACCTAAGTGGGATGATACAAGGGTCAATTGAACATTGTCTCAAGCTTCACTTCCTGAATTTGAGCCATAATCACCTCAATGGCAGCATACCAATCGAACTAGGAATGTTGGTAAACCTACAAGAATTGTTGGATCTAAGTGATAATTCATTTGCTAGTGTCATTCCGAGTCAGCTGGGTGGTTTGAGCATGCTCGAAGTTTTGAATCTTTCACACAATGCATTGAAAGGTAGCATCCCACCATCATTTCAGCGCATGCTCAGCCTCCTATCCATTGATGTGTCATTCAACAAATTGGAAGGGTCAGTGCCACAGAGTAGATTGTTTGAAGAAGCTCCAATCCAATGGTTCATGCAGAATAAGAAATTGTGTGGTGTAGTGAAAGGTTTGCCCCCTTGTGACCTTAATCAAAGTGGTGAACAAAAAAAGAAGCCCAGAGCTATTTTACTAGCTATAATACCTGTTGTTGTATCTTTTCTGTTTATCATGGCACTAGTACCTTTGCAATGTAAAACAAGGAAATCCAAGGTGGAAAGCGCAAATGAATTGCAACAGACAAATCTGTTTGCCATCTGGAACTTTCATGGAGGAGATATGTACAGGCAAATTGTTGACGCCACAGAAAATTTTAGTGACGCTCACTGCATTGGAATTGGAAGTAGTGGGTCAGTATATAGAGCTCAGTTACCAACATGCGAGATATTTGCAGTAAAGAAGATTCATACAATAGAAGATGATGAGCTATTTAATCGTGAAATAGATGCCTTGATGCATATTCGGCATCGCAATATTGTGAAGTTATTTGGCTACTGTTCTGCTACTCAAGGAAGATTTCTTTTGTATGAATACATGGAACGAGGAAGCTTAGCAGCATCTTTAAGGACCAAGGAAACTGCAATAGAGTTGGACTGGACAAGGAGGTTAAATATTGTTAAGGATGTGGCCCATGCTTTGTCTTACATGCATCATGATTGCTTTGCGCCGATAGTCCATAGAGATATAACAAGCAACAACATTTTGCTTGATCTGGAATTTAGAGCATGCATCTCTGATTTTGGTATTGCCAAAATATTAGATGTGGATGGGTCAAACTGCACAAGGCTTGCCGGGACAAAAGGATATCTTGCACCAGGTACAATAATATATATCTATGTTGGTTAAATCAATGTGTTGTTACATTTATTTTTTGTCACTTCGACCGATGTCATGCATAGTGTTATATATATTTTCACATCAATAATGAAATAAGTTGCATAGATCTTCCTAACTGTTCCAGGAAGTAGATTATTACTTATTGGTTTGTGTAAATGTAACCAATTGTACAGTCGAAAACTAGTACCCCCTCCATTCACTTTTGTAAGTCGTTTCAGACAACTCAAAATAGGCTGTTTTGCATATTGTCTGAAATGTCTTCAAGATCTTATAAAAGTGAACAGAGGGAGTATATTATATATACTTCTATCGACCATACTATGCTTGTCTCTGCTCTCTACAATCTACATACGAGAACTCACGGGTGCAAATGGTTAGTACCATGGTTGGTGGGCTAGCCAGCCCGGGTTCGAGCCTCGCCTTCTTACTTTTGTGTGACGGGGAATAAGTCTTATTATCCCTCCACACAACTTTTTTTCAGTACATGCATACAAAAAGGTTACTAAAATTAACTCTTCATTATTGGCTTGGCAGAGCTTGCATACACAACAAGGGTGACGGAGAAGTGCGACGTATACAGTTTTGGAGTGCTCGTGCTCGAGTTGTTCATGGGACATCATCCGGGTGACTTTCTTTTGTCCCTCTCGTCCATGGACAAGAGAAGTACAATACCCAAGGATTTGCTGGACACCCGGCTCCCATTCCCTAAAGCTGAGATTGCAAATGAAATATTCAAAGTGATTGCCATCGCTATTCGGTGCATAGAACCTGACCCATCACACCGTTCGACAATGCAGGATGCAATCAAGGTGTTCTCTCCAGATGAAGGGCCCGGTAATCTTGATTACCTGCACACTGACATCGTCATCCTTGCTTGTGGTCTTGAATGTTCTTAGCACATTGGTGTTCCTTATGTTGCACCTTTTGATCAGATACTATAATTAGTCATTTCGATCATAGATTATTTTGGCTTTACCCTAAAAGATTGTACAGTAAGACTAGTATACTAAGCTGATCAGTCCTACTCCCTCCGTTCGGAATTACTTGTCTCGAATATGGGTGTATCTAGAACTAAAATACGTCTAGATGCATCCATTTCTGCGACAAGTAATTCCGAACGGAGGGAGTAGTTGGTTGGGTATTTGCTACTTCTAAATATTTGTATAGCAATGCAGAGAAACTTTTTGCTACTAGCTACTAGCTAACTGTAAATATTTATATAGCTGACTCGTGCTATTTGTTCAAAAGAACAAATAAATATTCCATTTGCATCCTCTATTGGAAGAACTAGGAGCCCATTCAAGTATTCAACTGGTTATTTCCTATATCTTCACCGTCATGGCCTAGGCCTACTTTGTTGCCAGACGGTGAGCTCACTCACGCCCTTGGAAATGCTCATTATGAAATGGCGTCCTACTGGTCATTTCTTCTAGTGGAATTCAGATCGACTTAATCTAGTCTGCAAATTGCTACAGGTAAGCGATTGGAATTTGATTGTTCAGGTAGATATTGATCTGCTACCAGCCTACCATAAAGAATGGACTATTTTTTTTACTGTTATTACACTTTTAGCAATTTAACATGTGCAAGTTTTCAGATTTACACTAGCTTATATCACATTAGGGCGTCTCCAGTGTATGTCGGCCATAAGTCTCAAAAGGTGGACCTTAGAGTACTTTACACATGAGGAGATCGACTCTAAGGCATCTCCATTCTCCAATGTGGGCATAAGGTCGGCCATAAGGCACCTTAAGTCAACCTTAGGCGACTTTAGACATTGTGCGCACAAGAATCAGCAGTGCCTATAACAACCCCAAAAATACCTCATAACTACCACAAAAAATACACCCCATCTGGAAACATATATACAAAATATGGCTCAATTGCACAATATATCTAGAATTTAAACTCAATGCTTAACATCCAACAAAATATATAAAACATGAGAAATACTACAAATAACAGTATTGAGATACAAAAGTTTACCAAATTAATGGTTTGCTTCTTATGTGTCTCCCATGACCTGATCAAGGTAGAAGAAGTAGCAACACCTTCAAGACATCAATCAAAAGTGTATTTTCATAAGAAAAGACATAAACATCAAGTCAAATCATTACCACTGAACCAAATCTGAAAACATACCACTACAGCAGGAGGTAAAAACCCCTTTGTGGGACCTATAGGACTGAAAACGATATAAAATATCATCATCGTCATTCGTCAATACTTGCAAGTACACTCCCTGATCCCCCTGAGCTCAAACTATAGGGTGTAGACACTCCCACTGCGGGCACCGATGAAAAAGCCCTCTTCATCTTCTATTTCTATAGCATGAAATGGAATTGACAAGTGATGACAAGACGCATCGACTCGAGTTCAATTCAATGCATACGCATCTCTATTTCGATTTAAGTTAGCTTCAATGCATAAATTCAGAAACTATGCAGTCTTTCAGTCCAAGAAATTACCGATTCGGCGAGGCTTGCAGGCCAAGCAGGAGCAGTGGTGCGCGGAGTAGCTGCGCGAGGAGTCGGAGCCGGCGGTCCTCTGCTTTGGTGGCGCGGCGGAGCGGAGGCAGGGGCAGGCGGCGGCAGTGCGGCGGAGGCGGGGCGGCACCTGACTGCCGAGACCGGGGGGCGGAGGGGAATGCGCGGTGGTGCTCGCGCGGAGCAGCCAGCAGGCGGGGCCGCAGGGGGGGGGATGGGCGGCGGCGGTGCGGAAATGCTCAGGCAGCGGCCAGTGGCCAGCGGAATGCAGCAGTGGCACAAGGGCGAGGGAAGCAGATCTCAAGGATGTCACGAAGCTATAGTGAGCGCGTGTGTAAAGCGGAGAAGAAATGTCAAGGTACTGTAGCAACTACTATGAGATTTAGTGTAGCATGTATAAAAATAAATCATAAAATAATTTTATTACATCATAATTTTGTTTCTATGTAATTTTTATAAATGTATACAATTGATTTGTAATTTGCAAATTAATTATAATCATTTTAAGCTTAACCATATAGATGTGCAGAAGGGATGTCACGGTTACTGTAGCTTACGTGACATCCCTTGAGAATGTTAGAGGATCCGGTTCCAAAGGCGAGATGCGGCGCGAGCATGCCCTGCCCTGCGTGCTAGAGCCATGTTTACAAGGGAGCTCCTTTTTCTTTCTTTTTTTACACTTTTTTTTTTGACATCAATCTAAGAGGGAGGTCCTCGTTAGGGCCTTCGGCGCGCGCACAGCTGGTCCGACCATTAGCTCAGCCCAACCGCTCGCTCACCCGCTCGTCCGATGGCCCGGCTCGCTCGCTGCAGTTTCAGCAAAAACAAGCAGCTACTGCTTTAGAAGAAAAAAAACGACTCTCTGGTTCTTTATACAGATTGTAAATTTGTACTTTCAAAAAAATGCATGGGTTTAAATAAGTTCGTGAATTTTAAAAAACTTCCGTAATTTAAAAAAAATCCCAAATTTGAAAATTGTTCATGAATTTTAAAAAGTTCACAGATTTAAAAAAAACTACGAATTCAAAAGGTTAATGAAGTGGAAAGTTTATGAATTTTTTAAAAATATAAATTTGATTATATTTATTCTTTGAAAAAATGTGCATGAACTTGAAAATAAGTTCATGAATTTTTAAAAATGAAAAATGAATTCCAAAGAGAAAAATGAAAAGGAAAAGAGGAAAAGGAGAAAAATATACGAATAAAACCCTGACAAATAACAAGAAAAGGAAAAAACAACAACGGGAAGCTTCTGAAATTTTCACAAAACCGGTTGAGAGAACCTTTACATGAGCAAGCTCACTTCAAAGAGCGTTCGCTGTTGGGTGTGAGTTGCATGCACTGGTGGGAGCTCCACGTTAGCGCCTTCTGCGACAATTTGACCCTATAGTGGGATACAGTGCCTTTATCAAGTGAAGTCACGCTGCAATTTTACCCTTCTAATCTCCATCCAATCCATATCCTACGGTCCAGATCACACAAGGGAAAGGCTCTCAACACTTAGCAGTTTTCAGCATAGCAGCAAACATCAATACAGACTAGCTGCAAACAACAATGCAGTGGCACTTGAACTCAGTTTTATTTGAACAGATTGAAACCCCAAAAATAAAGAACTGCAGATACTCATGAGCAGACTATAAAACAAAATTTGGTATTGTGACAGCGTGTATCTGCAGTTCTTTATTTTTGAGGTTTCAACACCAGACCAAATTTTGTTTTATAGTCTGCTCATGAGTATCTGCAGTTCTTTATTTTTTGGGTTTCAACACCAGACCAAATTTTGTTTTATAGTTTGCTCATGAGTATCTACAGTTCTTTATTTTTTGGGTTTCAATCTGTTCAAATAAAACTGAGTTCAAGTGCCACTGCATCGTTGTTTGCACCTAGTTTGTATTGATGTTTGCTGCTATGCTGAAAACTGCTAAGTGTTGAGAGCCTTTCCCCTTGTGTGAACTGGACCGTAGGATGTGGATTGGATGGAGATTAGAAGGGTAAAGTTGCAGCGTGACTTCACTTGATAAAGGCTAAGTCGGCTCATTAGCACGCTCAAACTGCTTGTCCGCTCGTCGTGACTGGATGGCCTACTCGCCCGCTCACCCTAATGGATCATGTAGTTATGAGGTATAAATTGCCCTAAAAAAAGTTATGAGGTATAAATCTTCCACATCCACAACCGCAGAATCAACCTTGTTAGAGTCCAAAGCAAAATGGAGCTCTCCCGTTCATTTGGATTTTGGACCGTTCAATCGTTTTCCTGATGCGATTCCGGCCGTCGGATCTCGGGCTCGGCTCACGTGAGGCGTCGGATATTTACCAAATTGCTGTGAGCCGTCGGATAAAATTCCAATGGCAACATAATGTAAATACCTTACCCCCACCGGGGCATTTCGGTCATTTCACGTAATGGGGGTATAAAAGGCAGCAGCTCCCGTGGTAGAACCCTAACCGCCGCCTCCCTCCCGCACTCGCGCCTCCCCCGCGGCCATCTCCTCCCGCCTCGCCTCTCTCTCTCCCTCTCCCTCTCTCTCTCCTTGCGCTCCCTGCCGCGCCGCCGCCTCCGCTCACCTCGCCATCGCTGGCACCTACCCGAGGCGTGGGTTCGCAGTCCTGCCCCCTCCCTTCCTCCTCTCCCGGTTCGTTCTCCCTCCCGTCCCAAGCCAGCCGCCGCCCCCACCCTATTGCCGATCTCCTCTCCCCCAACCTCGGTGCCGCCTCCTCCCTCTCTCCCATAGGCGCCCGCCGCTGCCGTTTCACCTTCTCGAGAAGGTCAGGTGGAGGCCAGATCCGCCATGCCCACAGCGTTGCTTCCGCTGACACGCTCCTGTGCCGTTCCCAAGCCCGATACAAAGGAGATGCACGACCATCCCCTCCCCGTGCGGTGGTGGACGCAGGAGGTGCACGTCTCCGTCGAGGTCGTCGCGATTGGGTGAGAACCCTAGCTGATGCTCTGACCCTCACAACCCTCGCTTCGCCCCCTCCTTTCTCTTTCGCCTCTGGATCCGGCCGCCGCCACTGTCTCTCTGCCTTGCCCCGCCGTCCTGTTCCTGGTGAGACGAGGTCCTTCCTTTCTATTGCTCACATCAGTCATCCAGTTCTAGGCAGTGGATGAATCACTGAGATTGGGAGCAGAGGCAAGGTCTGATGGTGGTTGGTAGATGGGCTCAAGCGTTGCCAGACAAAAAGAAAGGCCACAATTTTTTTCTGCTAACTTCTCTTTTGTTGTTGCTGCTGCAGGATGTTGCCTCGCCCCTGCTTCTGACCTGGACTGGATCTCGTTGGTTCTTGCTCAACCTGCCAAAGGTCTCTCTTTACTGATTTCCGTTTTTGTATCAAAATTGCATCAGACCATGTAGCACTTATTTCGAGCATAGAAGCATTAGTTAACACCTAATTTTACGCAATTGGGTTTCCTATTTTTCTGTTAGGTGCCATGACAAGAATCATTCAGTCGGATGATTTACTGCATTGGAATTTGACAAATTTAATTCTGCCATAATATTCTTTTCTTCACTGCTGAAGTAACAAGTCCATATTTGCATGTGTTGTAGCATTTTGTTGTGTTTTTGTTTCGTTTGAAGTTAACATTCCTCTTTTTCTAGGTCTGTATGTTTAAGAATGACTCCACTCATGGCCCCTTTAAAGGATCCATTAAGATCATGGATGATTCAATTCTAGAGATTAATGTGGAGAAAATAACAATCAAATGCAAAAGATGAGTATGCATCCTAAGGGGCAAAGATGCAGTCCTCCAGAGCGGTTGGAAAGAAGAAGAAGATGTGTAAGCTCCTATTCCTCTTCTGTGTTGGTTTAGCAGACGAAAAAAATAGGAAGAGGATTTGGAAGGGTATCTGCAGATCTATGTTGGTGCTCTCAGTCTCATCATTTATGCTAGAGCAAATCTCTTTCATGTGCATAACCCATGTTAGTGAATCACCTGCTAGCCGCTGATTTACTCTTTGTTATTAATTAGTTTGAGAAAACACTACATGATCATGGTTCTGATTGTGCACCTTCTTGGCTTAGAAAAAGTAGAAAAATAGAGCAGTTTCTGGTTTCAAGTGATTGGGTAAGCTTTGGTTACCCAGAGAGTTGGACCATTACTTACACTTTAAAAACCAGTGTATATCGTTACTGTATGGGACATGTCCATGGCTATATTGATGTTCAAAAGAAGTGGTGAGAGGTTAGGGTTCCTACTTGAGCTTTGTATTTTTTCTGTGTATATCTTTGTGCTAAAAAAATGCATTTTTGTTAAATAGTAATTCCTAACTAATTGTTTCTGATAAACAACGATGCCGTCCTTACACAGGTTGTTTGATGTGTTCGTGCTTGTCGGCGGGACGGTGCAAGGCGCAACTCCGATGCGGTTCCTCGCCGGTTGGACGGCGTTCAGGCGCAACCCCGACATGCACTGAGTATTGCCTCAGCTACAGCCTCCCTCGGTGAGGTCCATCTTCCTCCCGCTCCTCTGCTTCGGCTACTTTATGGGACATGTCCATGGCTATATTGATGTGGTGCTCGTCTGATTGATGCTCTATGCCCTACTCATGCATCGGCTCCTGTAGTTGTGGATCCATGCCATTTTAGGGTTTGCGGGATGTTGTTCATGTTTAGTTGCTATCATAGGAGCTAATGTGATGCTCTGGTTTACATATGGATGCCCTGGTCCTATAGCTATTCTCCTGGATTTGCTAGATTGATCAGTGGCGTTCGTGCTAGGGCGATGATGATTAATCGTGGCTGAAATAAGTGTGCCTTTGAGCAATCGTGGCACCTGTGCGTATCAGGTTGGATCCTCCCTCTTGTCTCTAGAATCCTTTTTGATCCTGTGATACTTGTTGTTGTCCTTTGATGGTCATTCTTGTTGAGCGATAACCAGGGCAGCTCCACTGTATGAACAGATTGATCTGGTGATAAGAGATGATGGGGGTAGGTTATATGATCGAGGAAAGGTGAATCTGAGCCCGCTATGCAATGAACCCTGAATCGAGAATCCCATCCCATCCCCTTGTTAGAGTCTGAAGAAAAATGGAGCTTCTGGACCGTTCGATCGGTTTCCTGATGCGATTCCGGCCGTCGGATCTCGGGCTTGACTCACGTGAGGCGTCGGATATTTTCCAAATCGCTGTGAGCCGTCGGATAAAATTCCAATGGCAATAGAATGTAAATACCGTGCCCCCACCAGGGCATCTGGGTCATTTCGCTTAGGGGCGCAGGGGTATAAAATGACTGCGGCTTCCTGCGATGAAAACCTAGCTGCCGCCTCCTCTCTCTCACTCGCCCCTGTAGCTGCCTCCCTCCCTCCCACGCAGGTGGTTCCCATGGCGATGGCGGCAGCGGCCACGGAGGAGGGCGGCATATCAGCGGCGCCGGCGATGGCGTCCGTGGCGGCCATGCAATGAGCCCTGAACCATTTTTTATTTGTATTTAAAGGTGTTGCTTATTTATGCTCAACCTTATTCGTGCTAGGGCGATGATGATTACCTTGGCTGGAATTAGTATGCCTTTGAGCAATCGAGGCACCAATGGGTATCAAGTTGGATCCTCCCTCTTGTCTCTAGAATCCTTTTTGATCCTGTGATACTTGTCGTTGTCCTTGGATGGTCATTCTTGTTGAGTGATAACCAGGGCAGCTCTACTGTATAAACAGATCGATCTGGTGATAAGAGATGATGGGGGTAGGTTATATGATCGAGGAAAGGAAAATCTGAGCCCACTATGTAATAAAACTGCAGCTACCTCCCCTAATATGTGTAATATTGAAGGCAAAAAAGAACTTTTCATTCTTGCTACTTTAAAATTCCAAAAGGTTCATTCTTCCTTTGCTGGTTACTTAACCATGTTTTTTGTTTTGCTTTGGTTCTGGTTGAGATACTAAAGGTTGTTTATATATGAAAAGAACGGACACTTATAGTTTTGTATGCCTCAACTGTAGCTTAGGATCCAGTGTTGTAGTGTCTTCGATCAGTATGTTCATATTGAGATGTAGGGATGCATCAGGCACGTCAACTTTCTTGGATTGGCGGTTGCGCAATACTGATACTATGTATAACTTCACAACATTGCGAACTAATGGCCATGTTATAGTGCTTTTATGTTCACTCCTGATCCTGTCACTATCACAGGTGTGGTACACACATAAAGTGGAATCGAGCGTGACCCGCTGAAATTGTCATGATGCTGCATTCTTACAAAAAAAAACTAATTAGAGTGTCCTGTTGCGCTAGATGCTTGATGTTTTCCTTTAATCGGAAAGTCGTTCTAGGTAATTGACCCTTCTCCTTAAAACATACTTTGAAGATTTTGAATGACATTTTATTAGAGTAGTTTCCAAATGCTACCTTACCTATTTTCCTTTTTTGTTGTTTCTACTAGGTTTAAACTAAAAGGAGAAATAGCTATAAAAATTGTCCTTTATATTCTTTGTCAGGCCTTGTGCTCGGTCAAATCTGAGTTATGGTAGTTGCTATAAATGTCTAGGTTTCAGCTTAATATTTGCATTACATGCCCGGAGAACTAATGTTATGCTTGTACTAAATTGGAAAATAGCTGGCTACATTCGTGTGATGTTTTATGAATTTATTTTTTAATAATTCATGTGTTGTTTCATTCCTTGGAATTTTCCCCTGATTTATTACTCCTGAAGATGGTTCCATTTGAATGCGTGAAATTACAAGAGCTCAAGATTGTAGTTTTAGTCATAGGTCAACCAGGGCACTATTTCTAATGAAGGTCATGTTTCTATATGGTTTTTACTGTTTGGTGGTACATTTAGATAGTTAGCATCGTCCGTTGACTATGTGTTTTGTACCCTGTTGTTCCAGGGTGAGATTTCCTGTGATTTTGTGGAAGTAGATGATTGATAGAGACTCGGAGGAGGTAATTGATAGATATAGACGTCGTGGTTCCTATTTCTTCATGTACTATTTTTCTTCCAGTTTTCTTTTAATTACAAGCTACCTCTGCCATTGTAGTCATTTCTTATTTCATACCAGTCTCTGTTGACTACTATGTAACCATGCATGGGTAGCTTAAATGGCATAAGTTCTTATTCAGTTAGAAAAAGGCAACAAAAACAACCAGGGTAATCTTGCTCTAGAAATTGCATGACATGTGCTTATTCTCATTTGTACATATGTGCGAGTTGAGTTCAAGAAATTCTTGCAAATGCATTTTTTGGATAACAGTCGTCAGCACATAACCATTTACTGATTTATATTAAACCCTATGGAAGCCAAGATAGGTTTAGGTTCATGTCTAATATATCTCATTTCACGGAATATAAATTTACTTGGAAGCTATATCCTCCCATGGTCCATTGTTTTATGCATTGTTCATGTTAACTTGGCTAAAAAGTGTTCAGGGAAGCTTTGAGTTTTGGTTGTTTCAAAATAAACACATCAAAGAAGATGTTATATACCTTTTGCCATTTAGCGGTGCTTAGGGAGTGAACAAGATCCACTCTAAAAAGCTCCGGCATCTGTCAACAAAGTGTAAGTGATGCAAGCGCACTGAAAATCAGCATTTTCTACTTCCTTGGAAATACTACATTCCAACTTGTCAGGATAATCTATGTTATGTTTTTGGATTGCAGTACCAGTGCAAAGCAGATGGAAAAGAATAAGGCATCGAAGAATGTTGTGCATGTGCCTCTGCTTCCTCCTGCTACTAATGAGGTGCTTGCTCTGTCTTATCTTACGACTGACAAGATGATTCTTAATTTAGCATTGACGCCTGTTTGGCTTTCTTTCTTAAGGTCACGGATCCAGTTGTTGATCCTAAAACACAGGATGTTGATGGGGTTACTTTAAGGTGCTTGCCCTTTTCCAGATATTTTGAATCAGCTGTTATGTTTGTTGATGCGATTCCATTCTGTTGTGTTCAACTGTTGGTTGTTTTTGAAGGGGTGTTGATGCAGAGGAGGGAGGCGAGGATCCCAGTGCCAGAAAAAGGCATAAGCTCTAGAGCAGCTGACGCCGATTGATCCACTCTTTTGGTATATATGCCTTGTCCTTATCTTTGGTGTCTTTTCACTCGCGTTGTGCGTGTGCTGTTCTTATTTTGATTTCGGCTTTTCATGTCTCAGGTCCATGACGGTTGGCTATGGACGTATGACGATACCTGGATTTGCTGATATCCGTGGTGCTTCATTACGTGCTCAACGATGAAGCCCCTTCGTCGTACGGACCTGTCTACATGAAGACCTGTCACTTAGTATACAATCTGCTGCTTTATTTCCTTTAGGGGGTATGTGCCGCAGGTACTTTTAAATTTGAACAAAACCTACCTTATTATTACCTGTTTGCTTGAATGTGTGTCGCCGACAATGTAGTGGAGTATGAGCAGACGCAAACTTCTGGTGCTTATGGCTGTTGTTGGCAAATGACTTAAATATGTCTATGTGTGCCTGTTGTCCATTTCTTTAATTACGTCTGGGATGATCGTGCACACATATATATTTTTTTGTATCGCTTTTGTTACAATTCTGTTCTGTTGGCAGTGCTCATGCTTTAATTCATCCTTATACATGTATGGTTGATACTGCTTGTTGCGTGTGGAAATTTTGAGATCTTATTCATTTGGACGCCCGGTGTGTCCCTTTTGTTAGCACGCGTGGATGGCATCGTTTTGTTCCCTGTGTCTGATTGATTTCCTCACAATAACTAAATGAGTAGGGTCATTGTTTTTTGCAATATTGTTCTTTGTAAGATTGTTGTTTTGCTCCTTTTTTATGGATTTGTGTTTGTGGTTTTTTTATACTTGAAATGTTTTGGTGGTTGTATATAGATATACCCGGCAGCTTGCTGCCTGGGCTGCCGGGGTGCGGCAAGCCGCATTTGTGACTGCCTACTCGGGCGCATTAGGGACCGTGACTCGGGAACCCTTAGACACACAGGGCCAAAAGAATCCAATCTATAGACACACGAACAATGATTGGATCCATGAAGATTCAACAAGTAATGTTGCGAGCCACGATTTTGAAACATCTGTCTCAGCTCTCCATTTTGAAATCTAATTTTTTTTCTAGATTAAAGAAAAACATGGAATACAATAAACATCCATTATCTGTTTTTCAGATTACCACTCTGATGATCTAGCCAGTTTACCATGTAGCAGGGTACCTCAACGAGCTTTCTTCAAATGGCAAGGTTTTAGCCACAAATAATACATGACTGGCTAGTAATTAAAACGACTAGTACAATGCCCGTGCGTTGCCACGGGCCTTTAATTTTTTTTCATGTTGGTGTATAAAACTTGATGATATTTTTGCGCCTTTCAATGACATCGCATGGGGACCCTTGTCGATGTTTTTAAACATCGACATAATCCATCTTTATCTCTCTCATCCCCTACAATAATAAACATATATGTAGAAATATACCTTTTGTGTTATCATGTGCAAAATATATACAAAAAATAACAATTATTTGTATGCACCTCTTTTGATTGTGTAAAACTCGACGAGGTCTCAGTCCAATCCATCAAAGCATCATCCGAAGCCATCAGTTTTAAACTCTGACCCGAAAAAGTAAAGATATATTCATCAGTTAGCTGCTAGATAACAGCATGTGACATTTTTAGTCAAAGTGAGTGGCATCGTGCCTTCTATTAGAGTGGGTCACATCCAATTTCGATATGGCTCACCTTTAAATCACTTGTTGGTAATTATTCCATAGAAATGACTTATTAGGATACATGATATTATTCACTATATAAAACTGTGTGACATTTCTTTCAAAGCAAACAGTGGCTTTTCCTTTAAAAAAGCAATCAACAACTCCTTTTCTTCTTATCTAAAAAAGGCAATTCACTCTCTCAGCCCACAACACATTGCTCACACTCATATCTCATTCCCCCAACCTACTCACCCCGCGCCGTCGCCATCTCTCCCCACCATGAAAAATTATATCCAAATAAATGCCAGCTCTATCAAAAAAATGAAAAAAAAATCTAAAGATACTTTAACATTGTTATCTATCTTCGTACCGCTGCTCATCTCACTTGAAAAGAATATTTACAGATGATAATACTTTTGCTCATATATCTTCTAAGCAACCTGATGAACATTGTAGTCAATGATACGTCCTTGGTGCTCAAATGGTGAAGCTTCTACTTCACTCCTTGCTTTCTTTAAGAATTGGCACATATTACAATCAAGGACTCCTAATCTCTTGGGCATATATCACATCAAACGATAGGGCATTCTACACAATTGTTTCCCTCCCACTGAACCTGGAGTTATTAGCCCTACACAATGGAGTTATTCATGTTGATCTTAACCTTGATGGTATACCTGGTGGATCTACCATTGAATATATCAGACTACATATGAGGATATATGTGTCTGAATGTGATAGGGACCTGCATCCTTGATCCCAGGCTTATTCATCTTGGTGGACTCGATGAGGTCAATGTTGGCAATACTGCCATCACGAAGCCACATTTTATAATGGAAGCAACATGGTGAGACTCAAATATTGTATTAGGATTTGCGAGCAGCATGTTGAACCCCAAACTGGAGTCATTCTTGTCCTTGAGGCTGAGGTACAACTTGGTAGCAGTCTCTTCAAAGCAGAAGTGGCGGAACTTGATCTTGTCTTCGCCGGTCTTTTATTGGATCAGCATGTTACCACACTTGTCAGAACGACCCTCTATGAAAAAATATATTTTAAGAGACATTGGAACAATGCTTTGACAGTACAGGGTTTGTTAGCATGCACTAATCCACTAGTCTTTGAAATGAATAAATGTTAGTAATTATATCAAAACCAGAAGATGAACAACACTACTGCTCTCTCCACGACATAAACCGACGAATTCTAGACTCTAACACTCCTGAATATGTATGAATAATACAACCAGGCTCAGCTATTTTGCATAAACCATGAAAATCTATAGGAACTTCAATGTGTTCAATTGAAAAAATAGCGCATGACTATAGAAAGAACAACAGGCTTGATAATAACTAATCCTTGAACAGAACTTGTTTAACACATGACTAATCCATGACTATAAAAAGTTCATTATACTTGGTCACTCATCTGTTGCGTGCCATGATTTTTCCGTCTTTATTGACCATCATTACTTTGATCCATCTAACTTGTTTAGCATGTAGCATGTATTCCCATATTGTGTGGATCAATCATTGAAACCTCTATATCGATCATTTACTTGCTTGTGTGGTCTGGGATGCCTTGTGTCCTGTCTATTTGTAATATGATTTTGCTGGCAGGATTTGCTTGTCTTTCTGGAAGGACTGGTTTATCGAGCGATTCTGATCAAGGTGGCCCTTGTCAGCTATTCACGTCCATAGCGATAAATGACTCAATCACTTGGCACTCCTGTCTAGAAAAAAAATTATTATAAAGTTGGCCCTAGGCGTTTCTAGTGATTATACAAGAAGAATCGATATAGTCTTATAGTCTTCATGTAGTTGTGATTCTCACGTTTGAAATTTTCAATCTTCTTCCGGACTTAGTTTGGTTCACTTAACAATGTACGCGAGGTTGTGCTTCAGGGATGGACATTCCTTATGTGAAATCAAATATGGGATACATAGTAACATCAACATGTCAGACAAAGAGTCACATCGAAGAAAAAATACAAGAAAACTATGAACATGTTTGTTTCTGTTGAAGACAATCAACAATAGATCATCATTTTTTGTTTATCTGTTTTTATTTTATTTTAACAACAGATCATCATTGTTCCATAGGCTAGTCACTTAATTGGTCTCATTGAAATCATTTTTACAACACCCTAAAGGTACAACAAAACTTGCCATGGTTTTCCGTTGAGCTGAAGAATAAAATAAACCACATGCCTCGGAAGTAGATTGATACTGTTGAGTCCAAGAAGATCCATCAGAAACAGCTGATTTAGTGGCCCAAGCTTCTATAGTATATGGTGCGGTATTGCTGATGAATGTAGCAAAAATGCTTTCCTTCAATTTAGCCATTTTTAAATCAAAAACAACAATATTTTCACTGCATTTCACCACATTCAGTTATATTAAAATTTCAGGAATACAAAGTAATAATTTGACAATGGTGCTAAATAAATAAATTATTTCACTCGTAGAGTGCTAGTTCTGGTATCCTAGCAAAGTAAGCTAAATCAATGTGTCATAGCTAAGAAAGCATACTCAAAACCTCTCTCGATTTTTTTGTTACACCATTACCATACATGTTTCCAGACTTTATTTTGCTGTTAGGAGCCAGCAACAGCAGCCAGAAGCATTGGCATTATTGATGATATAACTGAACCTTTATGTAGCAAGTGTTTCAGAGATTTATATTCGACACAACAACTTGTTGAATACTACTTTGAACTTAAAAGGTGAGGGAGAAATCAAAACTTGAGTCACATAGTCACATCAATGATACGATGAGAATGAAAGAATCAATGGAAAAGTACCGTTTAATATTTCACAGTTTCATCATGGTCATCAACACCGCTAAGTTGGAATTCGAGAGTTTTAGGAAATGTGACTGTGATTCAGTAGATTTCCCTTCTGCCATAAATAATGATGTATGGATAGCTGCAACTTTTCTTCATAATATCCCAACGCACAGACACATGTAGGACAACAAAATGACAGCAATCATGGGAAAACACACCATTACCAAAATCAAAGGTATAGCATAATATATTGTCAGCATGATAAAAATGAGATCATGTTAATTTCCCTATAAAACTGAGATCAAAGGTATGCATTTCACAGGAATTTGACAACCACGATCATATGTTCTAAATGGCGCTTCAAGGATTAAAAAAACAGATTGCCCTTCAAAAATAAAGAAATATTCAAGGAAGACAACTAATGGTTGAATCCTGAAAGTCTAAAATCTCTAGATCACATATCTAGCATTTGATACTTACATCCCTAGTAAAATATAATTTTAAAATTTCCTAGAATACGAAAAGAGCCCTATATAGCTACAAGAGATATGTATGAGGTGACAAGCTCTTACACATGTATGTATGAGGTGGTCAAGAGTGAATCCCGTTTCTGATCTCTTTCTTTCATCCATCGTTCTCTGTCTCGCTTGATCTAGTCATGTTCGAGCACTCCTCACAAAAGTATCACTTCCAGACTCCTAGTATGGGCCGAAAGGAGGAGTTTTATTTTTTCTGATTATACATGCAACAGGGAATAGTAAAAAAACAATAACAAAAAAAATGATCATGTGGTGAACCGGCTTCTTCTCCACTGCATTTGCTGATGACATAGGAAGTCACTGCAATATGGTATTATGAAATTATTTTTCATGAAAAAATGATGATACACTTTCATCTAACCAACTTGAATACTCACTTTCCTCAAGAAAACAATCTGAATAGTCTTGTGCATGGCATGATCCAAATTCAGACGACACACTTTCTTATATGCTATCTATTAATGAACGAACGGGTACTTACATGTATATGAGGCCAGAACCGGGCGTCGCGGACAGGGTATCTGTCTTCCACATCATCAGCATGGAGGAGGTCCTCCTCGGCTGCTCACTGAAGGACAACAACGATTTATCCATTTCCCATCTCTATTATGGAAATGCATTCTGGAAACAATAAAAGAAACAATAAAAATACAGAGAGTTATACTAAAGAAGAAAAATCCTTGCATGCCAATCGTATGAAATAGCTAATGCAATTATCCCATATGTAAATGCATCCCTAACACCTGCAATCGCTCCAGAATATATTCCACATAAAAAAGCACCGATCATAGATTTATGAGATAAAAGTAATAGAGTCAAGTTAGACTACCCAAAACGACGCATGTGGTTCTACTTGTCACTTTTGACCTTAAGTGGTTTCCGTGGACATATAGTATGATGAATTTAC
Source organism: Triticum aestivum (assembly GCF_018294505.1). Classification (NCBI taxonomy): domain Eukaryota; kingdom Viridiplantae; phylum Streptophyta; class Magnoliopsida; order Poales; family Poaceae; genus Triticum; species Triticum aestivum. The sequence continues at coordinate 608,128,189 of NC_057806.1, read as the reverse complement.
TACATAGTGACCTTAAATAGTTTCAGTACACATATAGAAGGATAGAAATTCTACATGTACTGGGAACTACCACCAAAGCCATGTTCTATTGGATCCAGCTTGAACAAAAAAATTATATTGATTCAACAATCATAGACATAAATTTTGTCTCAAAGAAGGAGGACTACGTACAACTTCCAAAATTTTATGTGTGCCAGCCAGTGGTTTCAGGCTGACATTCAGATAGACGATGCAGCTTGGAAGTAATTCTAAATGACAGTCATTTTCCATATTATATCTGCAGGTGCATGCTAGTGCAAAGTAGTGCTACATCACGAAGTTGTTGTAAGGTACAGTAGAAAATAAATAAAAATTCAGTGCAAGCATGGTTGCAAATTATTTGGCAAGAGCGTAGCATGTAGGCCACTTACCAGGTCCAGTACCCATACTCCCCTAGTAATTAGCAATGGTGAAAAGTCTAAACCAATCGGATGGCACAATCAACAGAAGCAAAAAAAAATCCTTGGGCGCCTCTCCACGATCCGTTGCCCGGTCCACCTCGGAGTTTGGCCTGCTCCGAGCCCCGTTTGTGTTCAGCAACGGCAGCGGCCCTGCAACTGCAATCATTTATCCTAGTCTCCACAGTAGAACAATGGATGATCACAACTTCAAATCCTAGTATATACTGAATTAGTAAGGACCAGCGGGATAGCAAAAATTCAGAAAATTTCATTCCAAAATAGAAACCTCTAATTAATCAGACAATAAACTTGCCATTTGATCTGATGATGAAAGGCACAAATGAATGGTTGTCGTGCATGCACATAAAAAATCCACACGAGAGTATGCAATCATCAATTCAATTTTTACAGCCTGAGAGTTAACACTGATAGGCCTTGCCTTGGATCAGGTCAAAACGAATGACCACAAGATTTTATTAGTACAAACTACAGACCAAAAATTCCTCTTAAACACTTTTTACTGACTTCTGTATTGTTTTGTTCAGTACTTCAGTTCTTCAGTTTAGCATTCTAAACAAGCCAATGATGTTGAAAACAAGGTATGCTATTACAGATAGTTTTAAGGCTTGGCAACCAATGAATTTAGTAGCACACAATTAAACAACATCTGGTGACAAATTCAGCTTCCATGCTGATCCTAAATACTGCAACAAAATGTTTGACAGAATATGCAGGTCAGTTTGGCACTATAAGTTCCCAATCATTAGCTCGCCTCAGGGGTAAAACAAGCTACCATATAGTAAAGTACCAAATCACATGAGCAGTGTTGTAATCAGTCATGTAGATATTATAGAACATCACTGATTTTAACCAGTTCTGTAGTAGCTGTATAACTTTAGTGATTTTGGAAGCTTTGTAAGACTAATTCCCAAATTCCATCTGGTAGTAATTAAAATAACTCCATACAATGAAAATACTCGTATATATTTCCATCATGAACTCAATATACGTGTGAATAAATCGATAAGTAAATCAATATGGTGCATACTCTAAAATCTCAGAGATCTTTGATGTCGTAGAAGTTATTAGTCTTCTGCTTGTTTCGGAAATCCCTACATAAAAAGGGAGTACATTTCAAACTTCAGAACATGATGGTGCAAACGGTGAACTGAATAAAGCTATAATGGGCCAGTATACTACATGGAGCATAAATCTGCAACATGAATTTTGTAGTTATAGTATTATTACTTTCTTCGAAAATGAAAATATGTTTGCAACATGGGTGTGAAGCATGCATACCCATGCACAATCAAGGATTGAAGTCCAAATCTCAGCATGTTCCATGTCACCAGAACATCATCGTATTCCCAAGTAACCAAAAATATTGTTACTCCTGGTTGCCGTGAAATTTCTACAACAAAGAGGGGACAATTCAGTACAAAGAGAGATAACAGAGAGAAGGGAGACGTAGTGTTGTTGTCGTTGTGCTCCCTCACCTCCCGGCCCTGCAACTTGAAACCATCGGCGCCTCTGCACTGCAACCCCGTATGCACATCGTCCCTCTCCCTCGCCCGACACAAGACACACAAGCTAGCACCGGCCAAAAATCAATCAATCAATCAATCAGTCAGTCAGGGGAAGCTTGTTGATTGACATCCAAAAATTCAATGAGTTAGAGAGCAGAATGAACTCATTAACAGCACACATAAACAACCAACCATCCCCTGGTTCAAACTGGTACTGGTACATATTTACAGATTTGACGGTTCGGTTTAGGCACCAGAAAGCAGAAAGTAGAGATATAAGATGACAGATACAGAGAACCAGAAAGCAGGACGAAGACACCGAGAACAACGTTCCGATTGCAATTCGTGTATACCAAGCTATGCTATGCATTTTGGCATAAGTTGTGGAATCACGCACATATTTTCTTTCAAATAAAAGTAGTACTCAAAGTCTGAATTCAGTTTCAGAGAACAAAGCATGCATACTGAAGTTCGATGACAGGTCGACGGAGGTTGTCCCTGCAGGACACCTTGTCGGACAGCGCTGAACTTGTTGCCGGTGATGCTAGGCACTGGGGGTACGGCATGAACAGCAGCATCGGCGGGAACAGCCTGACGAAGCATTGTTAAAAGCATTCATACAGAATATAATCTTCTAGATGATAACGATAAAAAATACAAATGCAATAATCCACCAAATGTAGGAAAGCATTGTTACAGAATATATATTCTAATCCGTGATAAATAGAGATCTGAAACCATTGATCACATGCAAGAAAACAGGAGGAGGAGGTGCACAACTACATGTAGAGCGTGTAGACGCCGCTGAACTCATGAGTCGTGGGCTCCTGTTGCTTCCGTCGATCTCGTCATCCCCAAAGTCAAGTATACTGCCATAACATCAATCATATATGTGTTGGCATTTTACTGTACCTGTTATGACAGGGATGGCCTTGCTTTCAATAGAGCATGTTCAAAGTATGAGAGTTCAATCAAACTCGACGAACTCATTGATGGTGTCCAATTTACCAGGAATTGGGTTCTCTCATCCAAAGCTGCCACAACTACTTAGTTTTACCTAAACAAGGAAGGCATGGTCAAACAATTTAATTCCACGCGTTGCACATTCATAAATCACATGACAGATGTACCACACATTCATAATTGTACAAAGTAACTAGCAAGTGTTCCCGAAAGAATAAATCCACACACGCAATCAGCTAAACATAAAAAATTACCTCAAAAATCCACACACACATTCATACTAGGATGTATGGTGAGTTAGTGCTTCCACGGGTTCATATTTTCCTTACTTCTGATTCACTCTCCCCAATATACTTGTTCAATTGATCAGGCCCCTAAAGTTCCAGGAAAGGAAACATTGTACAGTTTATACAGAACACAAATTAGGTAGAAAGAATATGGCAATCTCAAAATAAATTGTCATTAGTGTTTTCCCACATCCTGGAGATCAAAGCAGAAAAAGACCAGCTCGCATGACTGGCGCCAAAAAGGGAAGATGAAACCATAATTACGTATTTAAAGCGGTAACATGAAACTCTAAAACTTATAAAATGCAAATAAAAACCGCAGATCTTGGTGAACTACCTTCGATATGAATTCAGAGGTGGCTTACGGTTTTAATCTACCAATCACTATGATGATCAGATGACACATAGTTAACTGCAATACCACACGCCCTCCCCTGTTCATCGCTTAGGGCAGCAATGTGGTCACTGGCTAAAGATTAAAAAAAAATCAGGCGCCTGGTTTGAACAATAACACACGCCCTCCCCTGTTCCCAAAAAATACCATCAACATGGCCACTGGCTAAAGTTTCAGGAGTACCCATTCTTGGAGTCGCCCACTCGAGTCCTAAATGTTTTAGCAAAGTATAAAGTACAAAGGTTAATCATATGTCGCTGCATGTTTCAGCAATTATATGGTAAGGAATCAAGCTATGAACTCAGGCATACCTTGGTATCTTGGTCTTCTAGTTCATCAAAGATCAGGTTCAGCCTTTTAGGTACCTAATAAGAAATAAGAACAGATCTGTCAAGTGGCAACTTAGATACCAACGATGACCGTGTATGCCTGAGACTAAGAAGCAGCTCATCAGGAAGGTGGGTTAAGACAAGAAGCAGCTCATCAGGGAGGTGGTGAATCTAAGGATGCCCATCTGCACCAGAGAGCAGAACAAGATGTGGTGTGGTGAGACTGCAATAACAGTCCCATTGCCCATAACCGTGTGGCAGACATACGAAATTCAGTTTGTTCCTAGCTACTCCCTCTGTTCCTAAATATAAGCCCTTTTAGATATTCTAATGTGGACTACATACAAAGCAAAATGAGTGAAACTACACTCTAAAATACGTCTATATACATCTGAATGTAGTCCGTATTGAAATCTCTAAAAAAGGTTTATATTTAGAAACAAAGGGAGTAGATTGTATGTCCTGTATATAAATGAACCAGACATACCAGCCCCGGCTTCTTCCCAGAGGTTGTCGGATCATGCTCCAGGACAAGTTTTTTTACGAGGATTGAAATGCAAACCCTTGTGTTGCTATGCTGCCACCCAAGATAGTATTCTTGGATGAAAGTTATCAAATACCAGAATGTAACAGAACTAAACATTACATTTGTGAGATTTGAAATCACTCGCCACAAAGCCTATTGTCGCAAGAAAGTGCTAATGAAACCCAAGTTTTATAGCAACCACGGTTTAATCATCATTTGGGACACGGTAAAGACCAACCACAAACCTAGTCACGGAAGCAGCTTCCCGGCCATGAAGCACGCGAACTTATTGCTGCGGGAGTACTCATACGGCACCCCAGGCACGGTGAGCAGCCGCTCCAGGACCTCCTTGGCCTGGTCGGGCTCCGCGGTGTCGCACTCCATCTCATAGTTTGTGCCGAAATCGAAGTGTGTCTCGTCGAGCTCTAGCATGAGCCCCTGCCCCTGGCACTCCTCGAGCTCATACACACCGCGGGTGTTCCGAAAGCCGCCGAGGCAGACGAACGGCGCTTTGTCCCTGCCGAGGCCGTACTCGTCGGAGACGAGCCGGACGATGGGGGAGTCGACCGCGCCGAGACGGGCGGGGTTGTCGACGCAGGTGAGGACGAGGGCGGGGTCGAGGGGCTCCACGACCTCCTCAACGCGGCTGACGCCGGCGTCGATGCGCGGGCGGCGCTTGAGCGTGAGGACGGCGCGGGAGGGGTCGCGGTCGTCGGTGCCGTAGAGGCGGACCCGCTGGGCGGGGGTGGCGGCGGCGAGGGGCCGCGCGGGGGCGTCGGTGCGAAGCAGGCGGGGCGCGAGGAAGGAGGAGAGGCGCCGGTG